>NW_026600612.1:0-40000 GCF_029448725.1 Salvelinus fontinalis | reverse complement strand
CATGTAGCCCTCCAGTCCATCTAGTCCCCCCATGTAGCCCTCCAGTCCCTCTAGTCCCCCCATGTAGCCCTCCAGTCCCTCTAGTCCCCCCATGTAGCCCTCCAGTCCATCTAGTCCCCCCATGTAGCCCTCCAGTCTCTCTAGTCCCCCCATGTAGCCCTCCAGTCCCTCTAGTCCCCCCATGTAGCCCTCCAGTCCCTCTTAGTCCCCCCATGTAGCCCTCCAGTCTCTCTAGTCCCCCCATGTAGCCCTCCAGTCCCTCTAGTCCCCCCATGTAGCCCTCCAGTCCCTCTTAGTCCCCCCATGTAGCCATCCAGTCTCTCTAGTCCCCCCATGTAGCCCTCCAGTCCCCCTATTCCCCCCATGTAGCCCTCCAGTCCCTCTTAGTCCCCCCATGTAGCCATCCAGTCCCTCTAGTCCCCCCATGTAGCCCTCCAGTCCATCTAGTCCCCCCATGTAGCCCTCCAGTCCCTCTAGTCCCCCATGTAGCCCTCCAGTCCCTTAGTCCCTCTAGTCCCCCCATGTAGCCCTCCAGTCCCTCTAGTCCCCCCATGTAGCCCTCCAGTCCCTCTAGTCCCCCCATGTAGCCCTCCAGTCCCTCTAGTCCCCCCATGTAGCCCTCCAGTCCCTCTAGTCCCCCCATGTAGCCCTCCAGTCCCTCTAGTCCCCCCATGTAGCCTTCCAGTCCCTCTAGTCCCCCCATGTAGCCTTCCAGTCCCTCTAGTCCCCCCATGTAGCGCTCAAGTCCCTCTAGTCCCCCCATGTAGCCCTCAAGTCCCTCTAGTCCCCCCCATGTAGCCCTCCAGTCCCTCTAGTCCCCCCATGTAGCCCTCCAGTCCCTCTAGTCCCCCCATGTAGCCCTCCAGTCCCTCTAGTCCCCCCATGTAGCCCTCCAGTCCCTCTAGTCCCCCCATGTAGCCCTCCAGTCCCTCTTAGTCCCCCCATGTAGCCCTCCAGTCTCTCTAGTCCCCCCATGTAGCCCTCCAGTCCCTCTAGTCCCCCCATGTAGCCCTCCAGTCCCCCTAGTCCCCCCATGTAGCCCTCCAGTCCCTCTTAGTCCCCCCATGTAGCCATCCAGTCCCTCTAGTCCCCCCATGTAGCCCTCCAGTCCCTCATCCAATTTGTAAGTCGCTCTGGATAAGAGCGTCTGCTAAATGACTTAAATGTAAATGTAATGCCCCCCCATGTAGCCCTCCAGTCCCTCTAGTCCCCCCATGTAGCCCTCCAGTCCCTCTAGTCCCCCCATGTAGCCCTCCAGTCCCTCTAGTCCCCCCATGTAGCCCTCCAGTCCCTCTAGTCCCCCCATGTAGCCCTCCAGTCCCTCTAGTCCCCCCATGTAGCCCTCCAGTCCCTCTAGTCCCCCCCATGTAGCCCTCCAGTCCCTCTAGTCCCCCCATGTAGCCCTCCAGTCCCTCTAGTCCCCCCATGTAGCCCTCCAGTCCCTCTAGTCCCCCCATGTAGCCCTCCAGTCCCTCTAGTCCCCCCATGTAGCCCTCCAGTCCCTCTAGTCCCCCCATGTAGCCCTCCAGTCCCTCTAGTCCCCCCATGTAGCCCTCCAGTCCCTCTAGTCCCCCCATGTAGCCCTCCAGTCCCTCTTAGTCCCCCCATGTAGCCCTCCAGTCCCTCTAGTCCCCCCATGTAGCCCTCAAGTCCATCTAGTCCCCCCATGTAGCCCTCCAGTCCCTCTAGTCCCCCCCATGTAGCCCTCCAGTCCCTCTAGTCCCCCCATGTAGCCCTCCAGTCCCTCTAGTCCCCCCATGTAGCCCTCCAGTCCCTCTAGTCCCCCCATGTAGCCCTCCAGTCCCTCTAGTCCCCCCATGTAGCCTTCCAGTCCCTCTAGTCCCCCCATGTAGCCCTCAAGTCCCTCTAGTCCCCCCATGTAGCCCTCCATTCCCTCTAGTCCCCCCATGTAGCCCTCCAGTCCCTCTAGTCCCCCCATGTAGCCCTCAAGTCCCTCTAGTCCCCCCATGTAGCCCTCCAGTCCCTCTAGTCCCCCCCATGTAGCCCTCCAGTCCCTCTAGTCCCCCCATGTAGCCCTCCAGTCCCTCTAGTCCCCCCATGTAGCCTTCCAGTCCCTCTAGTCCCCCCATGTAGCCCTCAAGTCCCTCTAGTCCCCCCCATGTAGCCCTCCAGTCCCTCTAGTCCCCCCATGTAGCCCTCCAGTCCCTCCAGTCAGTGATCATTAAGGCCCGTATCTCTCTCTGTGCTTCCTGTAATGCTCCCTACAGAGAGCATTCACTGGGGCCCTACCCTGTCACTGGCTCCTCAACACAGCTAAGCTCTCCCTCTCTTCATCAACGCTGGGCCTCTTGGGCTTCAAGGTCAAGGGCTCTCAGCCTCCCTCTGCTTGTTGTAGAGGCTGGCGAGAAGTTAAACTGGGAGGGAAGGAGGGAGAGAGGGAGGAGGGGGAGGGTGAAGGAAATTAAGGACCCTAGTAAATGGATATGTCAGACTGGGAGCTATGGTCAATGGAGTGCTGTGTAGGCCTGTGTAGAAGGCCTGCAGTGGCACACACACACACACACACACACACACACACACACACACACACACACACACACACACACACACACACACACACACACACACACACACACACACACACACACACACACACACACACACACACACACACACATAGAAGAGGAAGAAGGCAAACGCCTCCAGATTAACACCAACTCCTAATCCCAGATGGATCCTTCTCTCCACCCCCCTCTTTCTTCTCAGGCTGCAGTCTGAAGGGGTCTAACTCCCTCGGAGCAGCAGAGAGAGGAGGCTTATCTCCAAAGCCACTGTAGCAACGCTGGATTCCAGCACCCCCAGCCCACTTATTCACCACCCCAGTCTCAGGGTGCTCTGTAGGGCACTAGGGAGGGAGGGAAGGAAGGGGAGGGAGCGAAAGGAGGGGGAGCGTGAGAGAGAGGAATGGAGGATGTAAGGAAGGGTAAGGAGGGAAAGTGAGAAGGTAGTGAAGGATAGGAAAGTCCGGAGGGAAGGGAGAGAGTGGGGGAGAGATAGAGATGGAGTGATTGGAGCTCAGTGTTAACACTGTCACTCAAGGCACTAAAAAGGTGCGTAATTACTCGCTCACGTTCACATCAACATCCTTCCCACCATTTTGCCCTGCTAGCCTTGCTTCTGAACCATTTTCATAACCTTATCCACGTGTAGACAGAACGTGTATTTCAAAATATGATCTCGTATTAAAATATTATATTTTAACTGTTACATTTTTTCATTGTAAATTTCGATATGAAGTCTGAAGTCTGTTCAAAGGGCTCCGGAGTTTGACCTTCGATCCGACGTTACCGCCCGGCACATATTAGAGCTTATTAGGACCCATAATGAGAACATCCATGATTTCTTAAATAATTAACGAGAAGATCAAAGTCCTGATCCCGCTATGGAGTGCAGCGAGACGATTGGCTGATGAAAATGAGAGCGAGAGAGCGAGTGAGCAAGAGAACGAGAAGGCAAAAGTGTGATAGAAAGAGAGAAAGAGAGATGGATAGAGACTACCCTCTCTGCTTCCTACATATCTTTAGCACTTTTACAGTATCTAGACCTGAAAATGCCATGGGACTTCATTTACAGCTAATTCATCGAGCAGATCTCTTCTACATGGAACAGTCCAGGCTATGGGAGTGTGTGGATCGATTCAGACTCGGATCTCCTCCAGCGGTTTCTTCACATAACTCCACTCTGTGCTATGTTTATCATCAACTCTCATACTCAATCCCTGGGGACTACTCAGACCAAAATGTATGAGGACTGTAAATGAGGACCAAAACGTTAAAAAAAACGGAGCCCTATGGAAAGCATTACTGTAAAGAAATCCTGTAGCTACAAGGGAAGTGAATGACTTTCTGGCACAAATGCAGCCTTTCACGAAATCCCCTATTCAGTTGTCCTGCTGTGTTGTCCAGCAAGATCACTACGATGTCTGGATGGAGCTGGTGTATGGCGGCCATATTGGATTATTTACTCAACTGCCCCGTCATCACACATCGCATCCTGTCTGGTCTGCCTCCTGCTTTTAAGTAGGGGGCGGTGCGTGGCAGCCGGAAGGAAGAGGGGAGGGGAGCGCATATGGAGGGCCGGGGCCAGACCAGTACAAGACCTATGAACCTCTGCCAAAGTCTCACCCTGACTGTGCCTGGGCTTTCCAACTGCATTTATGCTCTAGCGCCTGTCAGGGGGTTTACTGTGACGTTTTTACCCAGACAGACAGTCTGTCAGGGGTTTAACTGTGACGTTTTTACCCAGACAGACAGTCTGTCAGGGGGTTTACTGTGACGTTTTTACCCAGACAGACAGCCTGTCAGGGGGTTTACTGTGACGTTTTTACCCAGACAGACAGTCTGTCAGGGGGTTTACTGTGACGTTTTTACCCAGACAGGCTGTCTGTCAGGGGGTTTACTGTGACGTTTTTACCCAGACAGACAGTCTCTCAGGGGGTTTACTGTGACGTTTTTACCCAGACAGACAGCCTGTCAGGGGGTTTACTGTGACGTTTTTACCCAGACAGACAGTCTAGTCTGTCAGGGGTTATACTGTGACGTTTTTACCCAGACAGACAGTCTGTCAGGGGTTTTACTGTGACGTTTTTACCCAGACAGACAGCCTGTCAGGGGGTTTACTGTGACGTTTTTACCCAGACAGACAGTCTAGTCTGTCAGGGGTTATACTGTGACGTTTTTACCCAGACAGACAGTCTGTCAGGGGTTTTACTGTGACGTTTTTACCCAGACAGACAGCCTGTCAGGGGGTTTACTGTGACGTTTTTACCCAGACAGACAGTCTAGTCTGTCAGGGGTTTTACTGTGACGTTTTTACCCAGACAGACAGTCTAGTCTGTCAGGGGTTTTACTGTGACGTTTTTACCCAGACAGACAGTCTAGTCTGTCAGGGGTTATACTGTGACGTTTTTACCCAGACAGACAGTCTGTCAGGGGTTTTACTGTGACGTTTTTACCCAGACAGACTGTCTGTCAGGGGGTTTTACTATGATGTTTTTACCCAGACAGACAGGGAAATAGTATTATATAGGGTGACAAATGGAGGGGTAAAAAAAGAGTAGAGAAAGATAGAGAAGAAAGAAAAGGCTTTTCAGCAGTGCAGTGTGGTAAATCCCCGACAGCCTTGCCTGTCTGAGGAGCTCTCTGCTTCATTCAGGTAGGTGGGAAGATGCGATACGCTGTGTGGAGGAATGTGTTCTAGTTTTCTTTCTCTGAGACAGAACGTCACCTAACCACCTTGTGTAGGTGGCTGGGTGAACTGATACGTTACATTTCCCTCTGAGGAATAGCTTTGGCTTCATGCGTCTTTGTGGAGATGGGTCGTGATGAATACGGTGTGATGTGAAAATCTTTACGACACTGAACAAAAATATTAAAAAACGTGCAACAATTTCAACGATTTTACTGAGTTACAGTTCATATTAGGAAAATCTGTAAATTTAAATAAATTCTATGGATTTCACATGACTGGGAAAACAGAAATGCATTTGTTGGTCACAGATACCTTTAAAATAAAAAAGGTAGGGGCGTGGATCAGAAAACTAGTCAGTACTAGTGTGACCACCATTTGCCTCATGCTGTTGATTGTAGCCTGTGGAATGTTGTCCCACTCCTCTTCAATGGCTGTGCGAAGTTGCTGGATACTGGGGGGAACTGGAGCATCCCAAACATGTTCAATGGGTGACATGTCTGGTGAGTATGCAGGCCATGGAAGAACTGGGACATTTCCCCCTTGTGACATGGGGCCGAGCATTATCATGCTGAAACGTGAGGTAATGTTGGCAGACAATGGGCCTCAGGATCTCATCACGGTATCTCTGCATTCAAAATGCCATCGATAAAATGCAACTGTGTTAATTGTATGTAGCTTATGCCTGTCCCTTCCATAACCCCACCGCCACCATGGGGCACACATGTTGACGTCAGCAAACCGCTCGCCCACATGACGCCATCTGCCCGGTACAGATGAACCGGGATTCATCTGTGAAGAGCACACTTCTCCAGTGTGCCAGTGGCCATTGAAGGTGAGCATTTGCCCACTGAGGTCGGTTACGATGCAGAACTGCATGAGCTTCTCTGATACAGTTTCTGACAATTCTTCATTGTGCAAAACCACAGTTCTATCAGCTGTCTGGGTGGCTGGCTTCAGTTGATCCCGCAGGTGAAGAAGCCGGATGTGGAGGTCCTGGGCTGGTATGGTTACATGGGGTCTGCGGTTGTGAGGCCGGTTAGACGTACTACCAAATTCTCTAAAACAATGTTGGCGGTGTCTTATGGTAGAGAAATGGACATTGAATTCTCTGGCAACAGCTCTGGTGGACATTCCTGCAGTCAGCATGCAAATTGCACGCTCCCTCAAAACATGAGACATCTGAGGCATCGTGTCGTGTGACTAAACTGCACATTTTAGAGTGGCCTTTGAATGACCCCAGCACAAGGTGTGTAATGATCATGCAGTTTAATTAGCTTCTTGATATTCCACACCTGTCAGGTGGATGGATTATCTTGGCAAAAGAGAAATGCTCACTAACAGGTATTTAAACAAATTTGTGTACAAAATATGTGTCTCCTTTGTGTTACCATGGTTAATGATGTCCACTGCTTTAGTGATTTGAGGGGAGGGGGGCATTGCCTACCTTGTTTGGGGTTGACGTCCTGGGGGTGGTGTCCGGAGTGGGGTCCGGGAGCGAAATGTTCGTCGCTGTACGTGATGAGGGGGGTGAGCGGATGGACCGCATGCGACGGCTGCACCACCGGAACCTTATTGGACTGGAATGGAGAGGGAGAGAGAGAGGAGGACACCATGAGAGAGGCAGAACACATTAAACAAGGCACTACATGACCTGTCCTCAGTTCAGTTAGCAGATAGCATTTACAGAGTTTTACAGCGCTAAATCAAGTCCCGGCCCTCTCTCAAATGACAAGGGTACGGCCGCTTGGTGATTTGTGTAGCCCACACACACACACACACACACACACACACACACACACACACACACACACACACACACACACACAGAAAAAGGAGCTGGTGAGATGAAAGGGGTGGTGCAGTCACAATTTTTCTGTTTTTAATTATACACTGCTCAAAAAAATAAAGGGAACACTTAAACAACACAATGTAACTCCAAGTCAATCACACTTCTGTGAAATCAAACTGTCCACTTAGGAAGCAACACTGATTGACAATAAATTTCACATGCTGTTGTACAAATGGAATAGACAAAAGGTGGAAATTATAGGCAATTAGTAAGACACCCCCAAAAAAGGAATGGTTCTGCAGGTGGTGACCACACACCACTTCTCAGTTCCTATGCTTCCTGGCTGATGTTTTGGTCACTTTTGAATGCTGGCGGTGCTCTCACTCTAGTGGTAGCATGAGACGGAGTCTACAACCCACACAAGTGGCTCAGGTAGTGCAGTTCATCCAGGATGGCACATCAATGCGAGCTGTGGCAAGAAGGTTTGCTGTGTCTGTCAGCGTAGTGTCCAGAGCATGGAGATGCTACCAGGAGACAGGCCAGTACATCTGGAGACGTGGAGGAGGCCGTAGGAGGGCAACAACACAGCAGCAGGACCGCTACCTCCGCCTTTGTGCAAGGAAGTGCACTGCCAGAGCCCTGCAAAATGACCTCCAGCAGGCCACAAATGTGCATGTGTCAGCATATGGTCTCACAAGGGGTCTGAGGATCTCATCTCGGTACCTAATGGCAGTCAGGCTACCTCTGGCGAGCACATGGAGGGCTGTGCAGCCCCACAAAGAAGTGCCACCCCACACCATGACTGACCCATCGCCAAACCGGTTATGCTGGAGGATGTTGCAGGCAGCAGAACGTTCGCCACGGCGTCTCCAGACTCTGTCACGTCTGACACGTGCTCATGTGCTCAGTGTGAACCTGCTTTCATCTGTGAAGAGCACAGGGCGCCAGTGGCGAATTTGCCAATCTTGGTGTTCTCTGGCAAATGCCAAACGTCCTGCACGGTGTTGGGCTGTAAGCACAACCCCCACCTGTGGACGTCGGGCCCTCATACCACCCTCATGGAATCTGTTTCTGACCGTTTGAGCAGACGCATGCACATTTGTGGCCTGCTGGAGGTCATTTTGCAGGGCTCTGGCAGTGCACCTCCTTGCACAAAGGCGGAGGTAGCGCTCCTGCTGCTGGGTTGTTGTCCTCCTACGGCCTCCTCCACGTCTCCTGATGTACTGGCCTGTCTCCTGGTAGCACCTCCATGCTCTGGACACTACGCTGACAGACACAGCAAACCTTCTTGCCACAGCTCGCATTGACGTGCCATCCTGGATGAACTGCACTACCTGAGCCACTTGTGTGGGTTGTAGACTCCGTCTCATGCTACCACTAGAGTGAAAGTACTGCCAACATTCAAAAGTGACCAAAACATCAGCCAGGAAGCATAGGAACTGAGAAGTGGTGTGTGGTCACCAACTGCAGAACCATTCCTTTTTTGGGGGTGTCTTACTAATCGCCTATAATCTCCACCTTTTGTCTATTCCATTTGTACAACAGCATGTGAAATTTATTGTCAATCAGTGTTGCTTCCTAAGTGGACAGTTTGATTTCACAGAAGTGTGATTGACTTGGAGTTACATTGTGTTGTTTAAGTGTTCCCTTTATTTTTTGGAGCAGTGTATTTCCACACCATTAGGTTGAAATAAGACTCTGAAATTGTGAAAATGCCCTTTTAGTGTAAGAGATTTTGGAGAGAAAATACCCCCTGGAATTTCAGCCTGTTCAGGTGGCATGGAGTTTCTGGCCCACGGCATGACATCACAATCTGATCTGATTATTCTGACCAATGACCAGTAATCTTTTATTTGCATATGTATCCTCCTACTTTGAAGGGGTAATTGTGGTAGGCTCTAGAGTCTCTAAACGATCTTATCCGCCAATCAGGGTTGTGTATGTAAATATATTTTAACTTATATCAACACGCCCACACGATCAGACTGAGCATTTCAATGGCAAAAGGAGGCTCAGCGAAATAAATGATTACAAATATATTTTGCTCAAGTGGCATGGAGTTATTTTCATGAAATAAACAGTGATTTATTAGACATATGTGATGCTAAAAAATAATATTTTAAAAAGCCTGCAAGGGGGCTTTAATGGCACAGTAAAAATAAAACACCTTCCCGCAAGGGAGGTCTCAATGTACTCCCCTTCCAGCCTTTCCCCCACACCTCAAAACTTTGTTTAGCCTTGGTCAGTGAGGACTGACCCTATTTCCTGCCTAAAGGCAGAGGGGGTTGGAAAGAAGGGGGAGAGTGAAAGAGAAAGCCCCACAGGGTAGAGTTAGAGCAGAGGTCTTAGCAGTGAGATCAAAGGCAGTCATTAGCCGGTGAATAAGAGGAGTTCATTACAGAGCCAGAGCCGGGGGAAGGAGGAGAGAAGGAGGGATGAGCGATGGAGGAGGGGTGATGGAGAGAGAAAAAGATAGGGCAAGAGAAAGAGGGAAGGATGACAAGACACGGAAGGAGGACGAGAGAGAGAAAGAACATGTTTCCCATGCCAATAAAGACCCTTGAATTGAAAGAGAGATTTGAAAGAGAAGGACAAGAAAGGGAGAGAGAGAGAACGAGAAAGAGGACGAGAGCGAGATCTCATAGAGGCGTCTGCAGTAGAACCAAAAGTCAGGGTTAATCACGTCAGCAGTGGTCTGGCCACAGCACCCCATTCCCTACCGCCCCCCACCCTTAGGCTGACTCACAGAGGCCTGCACCCCCCACCACGCCCCTCCAACCCAGCCAGCCGCTTACACGCTCCAACAGCACTGAACACATGGTACTGCTTAGCCATGCTAAATCTACTACTCACAATCAGAGCACCCAGCACTGACCCTGGACCTGATTGACTTGTAGAGTCAAAACAGCATTTCTAAAGGATATACGGCTTTGTCTCAAAAAACGATCAATCTATTCCGGTGTGTATAAGAATGATGGGTAAACGTATGGCATGATATTTCAAAAGGCTATACGCTTGATCTGACAGTCATCCATCAACCAATCCTACACATTTTGACTACACCCAATCTTTCCCAACATATAACACATGCTATCCCTAAACAAACAAACAAACAAGCATACATACATACATATAATACATATAAATATATATATACACATACAGTTGAAGTCGGAAGTTTACATACACTTAGGTTGGAGCCATTAAAACTCGTTTTTCAAACACTCCACAAATTTCTTGTTAACAAACTATAGTTTTGGCAAGGCGGTTAGGACATCTACTTTGTGCATGACACAAGTCATTTTTCCAACAATTGTTTACAGACAGATTATTTCAATTATAATTCACTGTATCACAATTCCAGTGGGTTAGAAGTTTACATACACTAAATTGACTGTGCCTTTACACAGCTTGAAAAATTCCAGAAAATGATGTCATGGCTTTAGAAGCTTCTGATAGGCTAATTGACATAATTTGAGTCAATTGGAGGTGTACCTGTGGATGTATTTCAAGGCCTACCTTCAAACTCAGTGCCTCTTTGCTTGACATCATGGGAAAATCAAAAGAAATCAGCCAAGACCTCAGAAAAACAATTGTAGAACTCCACAAGTCTGGTTCATCCTTGGGAGCAATTTCCAAACACCTGAAGGTACCGCGTTCATCTGTACCAACAATAGTACGCAAGTTTAAACACCATAGGACCAAGCAGCCATCATACCGTTCAGGAAGGAGATGCGTTCTGTCTCCTAGAGATTAACGTACTTTGGTGCGAAAAGTGCAAATCAATCCCAGAACAACAGCAAAGGACCTTGTGAAGATGCTGGAGGAAACAGGTACAAAAGTATCTATATCTACAGTAAAACGAGTCCTATATCGACATAACCTGAAAGGCCGCTCAGCAAGAAAGAAGCCACTGCTCCAAAATCGCCATAAAAAAGCCAGACTACGGTTTGCAACTGCACATGGGGACAAAGATCGTACTTTTTGGAGAAACGTCCTCTGGTCTGATGAAACAAAAATAGAACTGTTTGGCCATAATGACTATCGTTGTGTTTAGAGGAAAAAGGGAGAGGCTTGCAAGCCGAAGAACACCATCCCAACCGTGAAGCACGGGGGTGGCAGCATCATGTTGTGGGGGTGCTTTGCTGCAGGAGGGACTGGGGCACTTCACAAAATAGATGGCATCATGAGGGAGGAAAATTATGTGGCTATATTGAAGCAACTTCTCAAGACATCAGTCAGGAAGTTAAAGCTTGGTTGCAAATGGGTCTTCCAAATGGACAATGACCCCAAGCATACTCCCAAAGTTGTGGCAAAATGGCTTAAGGACAACAAAGTCAAGGTATTGGAGTGGCCATCACAAAGCCCTGATCTCAATCCTGTAGAAAATGTGTGGGCAGACCTGAAAAAGCGTGTGTGAGCAAGGAGGCCTACAAACCTGATTCAGTTACACCAGCTCTGCCAAAATTCACCCAACTTATTGTGGGAAGCTTGTGGAAGGCTACCTGAAACATTTGACCCAAGTTAAACAATTTAAAGGCAATGCTACCAAATACTAATTGAGTGTATTTAAACTTCTGACCCACTGGGAATGTGATGAAAGAAATAAAAGCTGAAATAAATAATTCTCTCTACTATTATTCTGACATTCCACATTCTTAAAATAAAGTGGTGATCCTAACTGACCTAGGACAGGACATTTTTACTAGGATCAGGAATTGTGAAAAACTGAGTTTAAATGTATTTGGCTAAGGTGTATGTAAACTTCCGACTTCAACTGTATATATATATAAATAAATAAAACACCACTAGGTGACTTTCATTGGCTTAATTTGCAGCGAGGAGATTCGTGCTAGGGTGACATTCTCAGCATGCTAATTTGTGGCAAGGCTACAACTCCCCCTGGAATTTCCCGTGTTGCCGGACCGACCCCTCACAGACCGGCACCGAACTACCACCTCTCCCCCCTACCCCCTCTGGGAATGTCCTAACCAGGGGTTTAGCAGTAGGGTGGGGTGGATCTCAGCTATAAACACCTTACTAAAAGGGCCTTCATGCATGTCAGATTCCGGAGCCTGGTTAAGCATCAAGACCCCCAGGTCTCCAGCCCTCTCACACACACACACACACACACACACACACACACACACACACACACACACACACACACACACACACACACACACACACACACACACACACACACACACACACACACACACACACACACACCAGCATCAAACATATCAAGTACGCTTGGCTTGACCACCTCTTACGTAATGTTGGATCCTGCCTCAAAATACCAACATTTGCAGAACTAATTTGCATAGTAATGAAAAACACCAAAAAGGGCTTCCGATCAAAAATAGAGTGAGCATCAACTACAAAAAATTATCTCAATACAACTTCAAACAAAATTAGCTCACTCATAGCAACTAATTAGTCCCTAAACCCTGGCTCTAAAGTCCTGACGTCTCAAGCCCAGGAGAACCCAGGTCAGCCAGGGTCAAAGGTCAGGGGATAATCTGTGTGTTGGAATAGCTTTAATGGCACTTTATCCCACCAGAATGAGGACCGAAGAGGACTCCCAAATAGAGGGCCTGAATTGGGCCTGGAGCAGCCAGGGACATGCCTGTACTAGCTGGGGCTAAAATTATACCATCCTCACCCCTCTTCTCTTAATTGTTACGCCTTTCAGCTCACATTTGCTTCCCTGCGGGAACGAGATAAAAACCTGGATGGAGGATTTTCATTTAAGCTCTCCAGTCTTCGGGTTCTCTTCTCCGACAGAGGGAGAGAGAGTGAGGATGGAGAGAGAGAGAGAGAGAGAGAGAGAGAGAGAGAGAGAGAGAGAGAGAGAGAGAGAGAGAGAGAGAGAGAGAGAGAGAGAGAGAGAGAGAGAGAGAGGGAGGATGGAGAGAGAGAGAGAGAGAGAGAGAGAGAGAGATCCTAAACCATATAAATGAGACAATTTAACAAGCATGCAGTCATTGATGCAGATACACACAGAAACCCGTGCACCCACTTCCCCCTATATCTCCAGCTCCATCCCATGGCAGAAAAACCAACACGGCCCGTTGCTGACGGACTCTCTGGCACCTGAGAAAGCCGAGGAGCTTTTGAAATGCCCTTGCCTCCACCATATTGGAGAAGACCTCTTTTGTGCTCACCCAGTTGCAGCTGTCACAGCCCATTTCTCTCAACTTCTTAATAAACTGTGCCTCCATTGTGTGCCGTCCTTAAGGCTAAATCCACCAGGGGAAACCTGGGGGCTTCTGTGACCGTCACAGCTTTTACTGAATCTAGGAGGCACATATGCATCCTCTACCTAAACCATAACTCTACTACCAGCCAGTACCATCCTGTGACTAAACCATAGAACCACTATTAGCCACTAGCCAGCACCATCCTCTACCTAAACCATAGCACCACTATTAGCCAATAGCTAGCACCATCCTCTACCTAAACCATAGCCCACTACCAGCCACTAGCCAGCACCATCCTCTACCTAAACCATAGCCCCACTACTAGCCAGCACCATCAAATACCTAAACCATAGCACCACTACTAGCCACTAGCCAGCACCATCCTCTACCTAAACCATAGCCCCACTACTAGCCACTAGCCAGCACCATCCTCTACCTAAACCATAGCACCACTACTAGCCAGCACCATCCTCTACCTAAACCATAGCCCACTACTAGCCAGCACCATCCTAACTAAATCATAGCCCACTACAAGCCAGCACCATCCTCTACCTAAACCATAGCCCACTACTAGCCACTAGCCAGCACCATCCTAACTAAATCATAGCCCACTACAAGCCACTAGCCAGCACCATCCTCTACCTAAACCATAGCCCACTACAAGCCAGCACCATCCTCTAACTAAACCATAGCTCCACTACTAGCCACTAGCTAGCACCATCCTCTACCTAAACCATAGCACCACTACTAGCCAGCACCATCCTCTACCTAAACCATAGCACCACTACTAGCCAGCACCATCCTCTACCTAAACCATAGCACCACTACTAGCCAGCACCATCCTCTACCTAAACCATAGCACCACTATTAGCCAGCACCATCCTCTACCTAAACCATAGCACCACTATTAGCCAGCACCATCCTCTACCTAAACCATAGCACCACTACTAGCCAGCACCATCCTCTACCTAAACCATAGCCCACTACTAGCCACTAGCCAGCACCATCCTCTACCTAAACCATAGCACCACTACTAGCCAGCACCATCCTCTACCTAAACTATAGCACCACTACTAGCCACTAGCCAGCACCATCCTAACTAAATCATAGCCCACTACAAGCCAGCACCATCCTCTACCTAAACCATAGCCCACTACCAGCCACTAGCCAGCACCATCCTCTACCTAAACCATAGCACCACTACTAGCCAGCACCATCCTCTAACTAAACCATAGCCCCACTACTAGCCACTAGCTAGCACCATCCTCTACCTAAACCATAGCCCCTACCAGCTACTAGCCAGCACCATCCTCTAACTAAACCATAGCACCACTACTAGCTAGCACCATCCTCTAACTAAACCATAGCACCCCTACTAGCTAGCACCATCCTCTAACTAAACCATAGCCCACTACCAGCCACTAGCCAGCACCATCCTCTAACTAAACCATAGCACCACTACTAGCTAGCACCATCCTCTACCTAAACCATAGCACCACTACTAGCTAGCACCATCCTCTACCTAAACCATAGCACCACTACTAGCTAGCACCATCCTCTAACTAAACCATAGCACCCCTACTAGCTAGCACCATCCTCTAACTAAACCATAGCCCACTACCAGCCACTAGCCAGCACCATCCTCTAACTAAACCATAGCACCACTACTAGCCAGCACCATCCTCTAACTAAACCATAGCACCACTACTAGCTAGCACCATCCTCTACCTAAACCATAGCACCACTACTAGCTAGCACCATCCTCTACCTAAACCATAGCACCACTACTAGCTAGCACCATCCTCTACCTAAACCATAGCACCACTACTAGCTAGCACCATCCTCTACCTAAACCATAGCACCACTACTAGCTAGCACCATCCTCTAACTAAACCATAGCACCACTACTAGCTAGCACCATCCTCTACCTAAACCATAGCCCACTACCAGCCACTAGCCAGCACCATCCTCTACCTAAACCATAGCACCACTACTAGCCAGCACCATCCTCTACCTAAACCATAGCCCACTACTAGCCAGCAACATCCTCTACCTAAACCATAGCACCACTACTAGCTAGCCCCATCCTCTACCTAAACCATAGCCCACTACCAGCCACTAGCCAGCACCATCCTCTAACTAAACCATAGCACCACTACTAGCCAGCACCATCCTCTAACTAAACCATAGCCCACTACTAGCCAGCAACATCCTCTAACTAAACCATAGCCCACTACTAGCCAGCACCATCCTAACTAAATCATAGCCCACTACAAGCCAGCACCATCCTCTAACTAAACCATAGCACCACTACTAGCCAGCACCATCCTAACTAAATCATAGCCCACTACAAGCCAGCACCATCCTCTACCTAAACCATAGCACCACTACTAGCCACTAGCCAGCAC
Organism: Salvelinus fontinalis; assembly: GCF_029448725.1. NCBI lineage: Eukaryota > Metazoa > Chordata > Actinopteri > Salmoniformes > Salmonidae > Salvelinus > Salvelinus fontinalis. Next base: position 24,386 of record NW_026600612.1, on the reverse strand, counting down.
CATCCTCTACCTAAACCATAGCCCACTACCAGCCACTAGCCAGCACCATCCTCTACCTAAACCATAGCCCCACTACTAGCCAGCACCATCAAATACCTAAACCATAGCACCACTACTAGCCACTAGCCAGCACCATCCTAACTAAATCATAGCACCACTACTAGCCAGCACCATCCTATACCTAAACTATAGCACCACTACTAGCCAGCACCATCAAATACCTAAACCATAGCACCACTACTAGCCAGCACCATCAAATACCTAAACCATAGCACCACTACTAGCCAGCACCATCCTCTACCTAAATCACAGCACCAAGATGTATGCATACAGATGCCAAAATAAAATGGTAAATTGTCACAATATTAAATGGACACGGAGAGTTTTGGGGGACTTGACTTGCACAAGGAGAAGGAAGGGGCATTTCTGTTCCCCCAGAAAACAAGTCATTGGAGATGACCGGGCACAACTGAAGGAGCTGCCATTTTAAAAGTAGTTCAGGTGGTTTCTTATGGACTAGCCGCACTCTCCTTCCTCTAACCACTCCCTGCTTCATGCCAAGTTTACAAAGAATTAAACAAAAATTAAATACTTTCGTACTAAGCAGTTAGAGGAAGTGGTTGCACAGCTCTGACTTGACCACGACCGTGGAGGGTCATACAATGTCGCCGCGATTTGATCGCCCCTTCTGGTCCCCCGTGACGATGGCTCAAACTGTGGCGGCAGCAGCGGTCTTTTTTAATGTCAGGGAAGAAATAGGCTTAGGTTCTCGTTTCTATTCACATTTCACACACAGAGACAGAGAGAGGGCACGGATTTGGAAATAAACGTTCCATTTGAGAATTTTATAACCAGGCTTGGGGCCCTTTTCAAGCGGCCTCAGATGTGGTTTGAAAAGAAATTCATTGCGCGGAACTGGCGCTGGCAGAGAGCCACGGTGTTTGAGAGGAGAAACACTAGCGCCAACACTTTGCTTTGTAACAGAACAGGGAGGCTCAATGCCTTGGCGTGCTGCTCTGTGTGTGTGTGTGTGTGTGTGTGTGTGTGTGTGTGTGTGTGTGTGTGTGTGTGTGTGTGTGGTGTGTGTGTGTGTGTGTGTGTGTGTGTGTGTGTGTGTGTGTGTGTGTGTGTGTGTGTGTGTGTGTGTGTGTGTGTGTGTGTGTGAATGTATATGTGTAGTCCCAAGCCCCATCTTAATTTGATCAGTTTCTCATACAGGAAAATAATCCTGCAGCAACAGGACATGTGAATTATTATGTGGATTATAATTAAATGGTCATTTTTGTGGGGATTGATACATTTTCAGTAAGGATAAATCAAGTTTGACATTATAAAGTGGAAATAACTAACTTTTTAAACAGAGATTAGACTTTTTAGTCTTGAATCTGGTTCTGGAGGCAGCTCTGCAGTGGGCACTAGGCGACACAGCCACAAAGTCCTAGAATCTGATTTAAAACCTAACCTTAAGCACACTGCTAACCCTAATGCCTAACACTGATATCGCCACCCCTTCCCTTGCATCGTGTACAGCGCTAGTCGACAGTTGGCTAACACTGTCGTACAGTCTCAGATAGGAAGGGATTCTCCACCCCCCACCACCTCTCCTTCCCCTACAGCCTGCTTGGCATCTCTAACTCCCCCCCCCCTACCACACCACTTGCCTTTTGTGCTCCAATCAATTATCCCTCGTCTGCCGAGTGAGGGGGGAGGGAAAACGAAAAAAGGGGGAAGTTTATAATAATCACTTCCCACTTCTGTAATTTATATGCAATGAGGACTCAGCGTGCCCGTAGCTACAATCAAGTGTGTGTCGGAACCACGTGAGGTGTTTCCAGAAACCATCGAGGACGGAGAGACTAAAGTAGCAGATTCCCATGATTCCCCATGCTGCTAAATCCGCTGACTGAAAAGCCCTTCCTCAGCTCCTTGCTGTTCTGTTATGCAGCCAGGGCCCTTTACCAGCCACACCTGAAAATACACACTGTTACTGATTGAGTCTGGTCACGTACTCTGGGAGAGAGAGAGATAGAGAGAGACAGAGACAGAGAGAGACAGAGAGAGAGAGAGAGACAGAGAGAGACAGAGACAGAGACAGAGACAGAGAGAGACAGAGACAGAGAGAGACAGAGACAGAGAGAGACAGAGAGAGACAGAGAGAGACAGAGAGAGACAGAGACAGAGAGACAGAGAGAGAGACAGAGAGAGAGACAGAGAGAGAGAGACAGAGAGAGACAGAGAGAGACAGAGACAGAGTCAGAGAGAGACAGAGACAGAGAGAGACAGAGAGAGACATAGAGAGACATAGAGAGACAGAGAGAGACAGAGAGAGAGACAGAGAGAGACATCGAGAGACAGAGAGACAGAGAGAGACAGAGACAGAGACAGAGAGACAGAGAGAGAGACACAGAGACAGAGAGAGAGACAGAGAGAGACAGAGAGAGACAGAGACAGAGACAGAGAGACAGAGAGACAGAGAGACAGAGAGAGAGAGAGAGAGAGAGAGAGAGAGAGAGAGAGAGAGAGAGAGAGAGAGAGAGAGAGAGAGAGAGCAAGCAATATGTGACCTGTTGCCACAAGGGAAACACCATTGTAAATACACACACAGAAAGAGACAGACAGACAGACAGACAGACAGACAGACAGACAGACAGATCAAAGGTATAACCACAGACAACAGAATGTGTTGGCACCCTCAGAGGGTCAGAAGCATCCGGAAGCATCCCGGTTTTCAGGGGGAAAGCAGAGAAGAGGTGAAGCCTGAAACCCGGATGCTTCCGGTTTCGTCTGAGCCCGCTCAGGCCTTTCTTTTACGCCTGCTACGTTAGGTTAATGTTCTGGTTAGCTTGACGATTACTCTTCTTGGCCAGTTCACAGACATATTCCCGCTGCGTTATCCTGATGTCTGGATTGCTGCACACCTGCTTGACCACACGTGACCTTTTGGTTTGTGTTTCAGGCAGGACTGTTTGATGACAAGCTACACACAATCTGTCTATGAGTCAGTCAGCACATACTAGCATGTTAGAGGACAATCAATGTAAATACATACAGTACAGAGGAAAATCTCAGTGTATACATACAGTACAGAGGAAAATCTCAGTGTATACATACAGTACAGAGGAAAATCACAGTGTACACATACAGTACAGAGGAAAATCACAGTGTACACATACAGTACAGAGGAAAATCACAGTGTACACATAGAGTACAGAGGAAAATCACAGTGTACACATACAGTACAGAAGAAAATCACAGTACAGTACAGAGGAAAATCACAGTGTACATACAGTACCGAGGAATATCACAGTGTATACACACAGTACATTAATGTAGACTAGATCGTCATGACACTTAAGCCTCTACTGAAATTATATTAATCTTTCTCAGCTGAGAGAGAATTCATCTGAAAGTAATGAATGGGGAGACCAACCAAGACAAGAGCAAAACCAGCCCAGATCCTGCCTCTCCTAGCTTGTTTAAACACTTGTTCTCAGACACAGTGCCACTGATGACTCCGTACAGGGCTACTGTAAAAATCTGCGAACACAAAGGCATTAGATAGAGAGAACTGTGGGCGTGGGGCAAACTAAAGCCCTATGGAGACATACATAGTCTGGCCAGGTGTTCCCTCTCAGGGGCTCTGAGTGTGTGGAATGCCTGACCTTTGCACAACAAAGGTGAGCAAACACACCCCCTCCAAAAACGGCCCCCTCCCAGTGTCTCTCCGTTTATAGGCCACAGAAAGAAAGGGACCGCCACTCTCCTCTCTCCACTACCTCTCCACCAAAACACACTACCAACCCGGGTGAAGTTTAAATAAATAACCAATTACTATTCCCAGAGTGGTTTGAACCCCCAGGAAGTCAGTCAGCCAGCCCAGCTCTCGGTGAAGTGTTAAAAATTGAACGTTTTATTGGCAGGATGGCCTTTTGGCCAGGGGGCTTAATGTAACGAAACCCAATTAATAAGAGAAGAAAGCCAGGCCGCCAGCGAGGGATGGAGGGAGGAGAGGGAGGGAAAGGGGGAGCGCCACGCGCCCAGGGTAATGAGAGGAACGAGGGGAGCGGAGGAGTGAACGAACGAGGGGATAGAGAGGAGTGGAGGAGGAAATGAAAGCCAGCCCCGGAGAGAAATGTACATCTATGAACTGGAACCCCCCCCATTCCCCTCACCCCTGTCCTCAATCTCATAGCGTCAGTGACAGTCCAATAGTTCAGCCTAGTCCTGCATTTAAAGCTCGTTGCTGCCTGAACTAGTTATTCCAAAACCTTACATTAATATTGACACCCATGTTTTGTTTTTTTACTTTCAGCTTAAACTTCTCCCTTCACATATATTCGCATTGACCAAATCCCATTTTTCAATGCGACAGTGATGTTGACTGAATTACAGTGGGAATCTAACACGCAAAGAAGCAGTCACTTATCATAAGACCTCCCTTAAACAACAAACGCCACCGTGAGAACATACAAACGCCGTACATTAATGCACAGCGAGACACCACACGACGGGCCTATAGCGAAACGCTAGACACACACACAGCCCGCAAAACAAACACTAATGTACACACACATTCTAGATTAGAGACTCCCATGTGTACACCCCCCCCCCCCCCCCACATTCATCCTGCTCTGCCTGCATATGCAAACAAAGGGCCCCATTTACAGCTAAGTGTCATTTCTCCATATCACCAAACAGAAGCTCTGAATAGGACACAGATGAATTAGGAGGTATTACCCAACATCCTTGAATTTTCAGATTGAAGATTCAACAGAGGCTGAATGGGGGGTTTCATAACCCAAACTCATTGACCCTCCGGCTTCAAGTGTATTTCCCCAAGCAAACCAATCCCACCGGCTCTCACTCTCCTCTTATGAAGGGGCCAGTTGGGGGAATGTGTGTGAAATAGGCCTGCTCTGATGAAAAGACACAGGTTTCATTTTCTCAAAGTGTACAAACTCACTTCTTTCCTTGTGTGTTGGGGGAACTAGGCCATTAGAAGCACTGAGTTCGAACAACAAAGTCGCTGAACTCTCTATGGGGAAACACTTAAAGGACTGTAGAGGTGATAGTCCCCGTCAAATGGGTTAAAGATGCTCTACGGCTATTTTTTTAAACATTTCCTGTTGAAAAACAATATCCCAAGTACACATACAGTAATGTACATACAGTTGAAGTTGGAAGTTTACATACACCTTAGCCAAATACATTTAAACTCAGTTTTTCACAATTTCTGACATTTAATCTTAGTAAAAATTCCCTGTCTTAGGTCAGTTAGGATCACCACTTTATTTTAAGAATGTGAAATGTCAGAACAATAGTAGAGATAATGATTTATTTCAGCTTTTATTTCTTTCATCACATTCCCAGTGGGTCAGAAGTTTACATACACTCAATTAGTATTTGATAGCATTGCCTTTAAATTGTTTAACTTGGGTCAAACATTTCGGGTAGCCTTCCACAAGCTTCCCACAATAAGTTGGGTGAATTTTGGCCCCTTCCTCCTGACGGAGCTGGTGTAACTGAGTCAGGTTTGTAGGCCTCCTTGCTCGCATACGTTTTTCAGTTCTGCCCACAAATGTTCTATAGGATTGAGGTCAGGGCTTTGTGATGGCCACTCCAATACCTTGACTTTGTCGTCCTTAAGCCATTTTGCCAAAACTTTGGAAGTATGCTTGGGGTCGTTGTTCATTTGGAAGATCCATTTGCGACCAAGCTTTAACTTCCTGACTGATGTCTTAAGATGTTGCTTCAATATAGCCACATCATTTTCCTCCCTCATGATGCCATCTATTTTGTGAAGTGCACCAGTCCCTCCTGCAGCAAAGCACCCCCACGACATGATACTGCCACCCCAGTGCTTCACGGTTGGGATGGTGTTCTTCGGCTTGCAAGCCTCCCCCTTTTTCCTCCAAACATAATGATGGTCATTACGGCCAAATAGTTCTATTTTTGTTTCATCAGACCAGCGGACATCTAAAAAGTATGATCTTTGTCCCCACGTGCAGTTGCAAACCGTAGTCTGTCTTTTTTTATGGCGGTTTTGGAGCAGTGGCTTCTTCCTTGCTGCGCGGCCTCTCAGCTTATGTTGATATAGGACTCGTTTTACTGTAGATATAGATACTTTTGCACCTGTTTCCTCCAGCATCTTCACAAGGTCCTTTGCTGTTGTTCTGGGATTGATTTGCACTTATCGCACCAAAGTCCTTTCATCTCTAGGAGACAGAACACGTCTCCTTCCTGAACGGTATGACGGCTGCGTGGTCCCAGGGTGTTTATACTTGCGTACTATTGTTTGTACAGATGAATGTGGTACCTTCAGGCGTTTGGAAATTGCTCCCAAGGACGAACCAGACTTGTGGAGGTCTACAATTTTTTTCTGAGGTCTTGGCTGATTTCTTTAGATTTTCCCATGACGTCAAGCAAAGAGGCACTGAGTTTGAAGGTAGGCCTTGAAATACATCCACAGGTCCACCTCCAATTGACTCAAATTATGACTGGAATTGTGATACAGTGAATTATAAGTGAAATAATCTGTCTGTAAACAATTGTTTGAGAAATTACTTGTGTCATGCACAAAGTAGATGTCCTAACCGACTTGCCAAAACTATAGTTTGTTAACAAGAAATTTGTGGAGTGGTTGAAAAACTAGTTTTAATGACTCCAACCTAAGTGTATGTAAACGTCTGACTTCAACTGTACACTGAAGTATTTTGAGCAAAATGGTGTTATTTTTTTACAACTGCAAGTGTTGGCCATTCAAGGAGTTTCTCTTATGGGTTTACTCTGTCGTCATCGGCCACCCCTCTTGCTTGTGGGAACTATAGAGAAGCAAAGAGAACAGAAGAGGAAAGGCCCACCCCTCCAGACTAGAGCCATGTCATGTCATACCTGGACTACCTATTGAGATGGGCCTTTTGTTAGGTAAATCAGCTGAGGTGAAAAGGAGACTGGAGTGCATCTTTAATAAGGGGTGGTTAGAGGTTGTTCCAGGTGAGAGGTGGATGTGAGTTTAGAGACTTCAGAATGGTTCTGTGGAGGTAGGACAGTATTTGGAGAAAGATGTGTGTAGGGGTTGGGCCAATGTTCTGAAGCTCAATGGTGGTTGAGTTATGTGAAAGTTGTGTTTGGGTTGTGTTGATGTTGTGTGGGGGGGATGGACCAATGTTTTGAAGCTCAGGGGTGGGATTTTTGGTGGATGTGTGAAGTTTGTTTGAGCGATGTGTTGTGGGTGTGTGTGTGGGTGCACATGTGTGTGCACGTGCGTGTGTGTGTGTGTGTGTGGGGAGGCAATGCTGGGCCAATGTTTTGAAGCCTTTTAGTGCCTTGCCTGGTAGTTGTGTGAAGGTTGTAGGGGCGTTGTGTGAAGGTTGACAGAGCGTTATGTGGGGGTTGGACTGGGTGTGTTTTGGCAGAGCCCGGGGCACCCTGCAGGATGTTCACCTTGCGGCGGGGTGCAGGCCTCATTATCACAGCAGGACCTGGTCACATCAAAGAGCTGAGGAAAGGGCAAACATTCCACTGAAGTGCCACTGTCAGCAGGCCTGGCTACCCCCTACCAGCTTGACCAAGACCAGCAAGCATGTTCACACACACACACACACACACACACACACACACACACATACGTACGTTCTTTTGTTACCTATATAACGTAATCGCCACTTATCATGTACGAGCCCAGGCAAACACAGTGGAAAACCTCCACAATGAATGAGTCACACAACAGACTGCAGATCTTCTTCCTGGCAGAGTTTATTGGAGAGGGAGAACACACAAACTCTCCCACACACCCACTTCACCTAAAATGTCAAGCAAAACTGTGATTGACTATCTAGGGATCCCCACAACACATTTTTTTATAGAGTAAAATCTAAAATCGAGTGTACATTTTTTCATGTAGTTGGCTACAATATCAGCTAAGATGACAGAAATACTGGTTTCTAATGAGTTTCTAATGAGGTGATGGAGAGAAATGGAACTCTAGAGACCTCTGGTCTGAATCGGGTAACCGGTAAAGCTGACAACAAGTAGAAGTTGTGCACCCGAATCCGGCACAACTCTTTATTTTTCTTATTGAATCAAACGGCAAGTTTTTTTTTTCTCCTCGTCGATCCATTTTTAGCTACTACCCCACTGCTGCATGAACACACTGCATGGTATATCACTAGAAACCTTTTGGACTGCCGAGTTGCTACATTCATGCCAAGTTATCGCCACATTCACAACAACGAACGCTAGCGAGCCAGGACCCTTAGAGAGGCACACAAATGAAAACGCAGCGCAAGCTAATGTTTAGCGCTCGCTTAAACCCAAGCCTGAGTCTTCACAACACAATAACAGAAGGGGGAAATGGAGAGAAAAGAGAGAAAAACACCACAGAATGATTGGCAGAAAAAGTGCTGAGAAAGTCAGCCTCATGCGCCACGTTTTAGAAACCAAGGAACAAGAGAGGATTTGCCTGCTACACCTAGATAGTGTGTCCTCCCTCGCTCTCAGCCAGGTATTCTGGGCATGAATGGCTGTCAGTTTGGATTTGGGAGCTCAGCGTTGAGGCGGGAGAATGGAGTCTGACTGGAGTGGTGGGGGTCTTTGTGCCTGGCTCTACCTGTGGAGGAGAGCGCTGGAAGCAGCAGTCAGCTGGCAGACCCCTCTCAGAGCGCTAGCTAGCTCCATGCTAACTAGTAACTAACATGTGATATTGAGAGCTGTAGGCAGGTAGCAGTTCCCCCTCAAAACGTTAGCTTCATAATAACTCGTACAGTAACACTAGCCTAACATCTCTAAGTATAGTGGTTCCCACTGTACTTGAGAAGAATAATGAGACCATAGGCCTACTGGTAAAATGATGGGGTACTTCAGGGGTACTCTGGGAAGAGCAGAATTCAGTTGGTGACTCAGTACCACTGACTCAGTAGTCCTCTTTGACAGCGCTAACCAGCTCCATGCTAACTAGAAAACACTAGCCATTGAGGGAAAGGGTAGTTAGCTTAGCCATGGGGTCATGGAAAAGGTGAGAACCAGTGGGGGGCAGATGGCGACAGGCTGGCGGGGAGTGAATGTTTACGAGGATGGTTTGAAACGGCACGCGTTGAGGAGAGGAGCGTGTATCAGGGGTGAATGATTTGAATGGGTGCCGCTTGAGCTGGGGAGTGTACTGACCTAGTTTCACTCGTGCGCACACACACACACACACAAACACACACACACACGCACACACACAAACACACAAACACAACCTTGGGGAAGTAAACACTCTGGCACAGTGGCAGGTATCTAAATTCAATGACAACAGAGCAACAGAGTGAGCCAACTGTGCGTCTGCTAATATATATTTATATTACTAATCTAAAAACGCAGTGAAATATGATGTCCATACATATACTAATGTACAAAAATGTGTTGTATGCACACCTATTGTATATTAATGAATATTACATTAAAAATAGTTTTGCTGACCAGCATTTTGCTCCTGTTTTAACCATAGCAACTCAGAGGATCCATTCTTCCCCAGAGCCACGACGCCTGTGTCCAAACGATCTTACATGTGAACTTCTGACCCCATAGTCACATGATCAATGGCCTTTTCACCTCAGCTCACCTCTGCTTTTTGAAGACCAACACCTCCTAGTCGTCTACTCCCACTGGCTAGGCAGCTAATAGCCAGGTAATAGACTTCAGCAGGCTATTGGATTACCTATAGTGAGTCATTTCAGCTTCGTCGTCAAATATAAAGGGCAAACTGACAAAGTCAGTCACATTTTTTTTTAAATGCATGTTTTGATAAAAATGTGGGTGTTTCTACATAAGGGGATTTAAACTACTATATATATATATCTTACTCTCTACCCCTGCATCAAGATATAGAGTTGTAAGCCCAGTCATCGTTACTATAAGCCAAAGCATTCATCATTGTGGATCTGGTTACAAACCATTCTTGTCTTTTATAAAGTAAAGGACAGAAGTACAATAGGTCCGACTAGCAGCCCAGCTGTTGTTTAGGTGCAACTCCTCCTTTTTAAAGGATTAACCGGTGAGACACTAAACACCTGCTTTTCAGCCTGGAATTAGTCATTAAAACGCCACATTTTCAGCTTCTCACACACACACACACACACACACACACACACACACACACACACACACACACACACACACACACACACACACACACACACACACACACACACACACACACACACACACACACACACACACACACACACACACACACACACACACACACACGGCTAGTCTCCTCAGATCTGAATGAAAACAAAGCTATTCTAAAAGGCGTAATCCCCTCGGAACAAATGGCTATTCTCCACTCATGTATGACTAGGCCTGCGTCCTAAATGAATCCCTATCCTCTTTATAGTGTATTACCTTTTAACAAGGCCCCTGAGGCTCTGGTCAAAATTAGTGCACTATATTGGGAATAGGTTGCCATTTGCAATGCGCACGAGGGAACACTTCAGCCAGCCTTTCCAGGATCAACCCAATCACAAGAAAAGCTCCGCCCCTATTGGTTACTTTTGTGAGACGCTTTTGTAGAGACGTAAGGCAAACCAAAACAATGACCGTGTTAAAACATGGTCCCTAACAACGGTCGGACCTTTCTCTCAACCACCCCTTAAGAAATGGTAATCGCCTTACATTGTCATGATATATTCAAATCCTGATTGTAAAGAAAGAAACTGCATGGGCCCGAGCCCAACACATGTAGCCTCGAGAGCACAATTCATTCATCTGACACCACACTTGAAATAGATGCAGAATGACAACAAAATGAACACAACACAGTTAGAATTCAATTCCATTTTATGTGGCTCTTGAAAATAATGGACTAGTACAGTATTTCCTTTGTGTATCAGAGACTAATTTTAGACTTAGTGGGGGGTAGCTATGTTTCCATCAGACCAATCGGCACTCTTTACACTACAAGGCCTATCTCGAATGAGCCAATCGTAGTGTCTCTCTTCCAGCATGGCGAGAGATAGCGCGAGATCAACAGAGATCACCGACTCATGAATAGCACCCCAATATGTAATTGCATTAAACCATTACAATGCTCAAACGCTTCTGTGGTCTGAACATGGTCTATACACAGGAACACAAAGAGAACGAAACACTCCGGTGGGCGACTAGCCTAGCATTCGTTCACACCTCTTTCCAGATCTCCTGCCATATCAGAGATAGGAAATAACCAAAGCCAGGCTTGGTGCGCCGTGGACTTTTATGAAGTCAAAGAATCTCGGTGAAACGTCTATGAAACTGTCATATCCCATCATTCTTATAGTACAGAACGAAGACCCTGTCTGTGTATAGGGCTCACATGAAGGGTGGCGTGCGATTTAATAGCAGTTGAAGCGTCCCTCTCTCCACCAAGGCGCCCATCTTGATTCCTCTTTTCTTGGTGGCGGAAAAGGGGGATGAGGAGGAGGGATGGGAGGTGGGGGGGGTCACTTGCTTTTTTCGTCCCCTTTCATCTCAAAGATAGGTGCGTGTCGGGGGGCAGAGGGGGAGGAGGTCGGGGCTCTGGATCGATTTGATATTTGGATGCATTGTTTGATGACGGGGAGCTCAAAGCCGAGAACGTCCCTCTGAAGTCTCTCCTAACGGGAGACATGAAAAGTCTCACCTGGTTCCCCGAGCAAAACTGAGGGTCTATGTACTGGGGTGGGGAGATTGGGCAGACAGACAGACGCCACACCAACTGAGGCATTTTTTTCACTGTAGCTCCCTTGAATTTTCTCATTTTAGAGCTCAATCCTTGTCTGCATTACCTATCAATAATTCTAAATCAAAACATGTATTTCCAATATTTTCAATACAGAATAGCAAGATTGTCAACACTTAGTTCCTAGTCAAGACTTAGTTCCTAGTCAATCCACTCCGTTTCATTTAATCACCATTTCAGTTTGTCTTTATAAAACAATGTCATCATATCATCACTGGTACCCCCACTCTAGAGCTGGGACGATAAACCGAAAATGATCGACACTGACCAAACCAACCACTTATCGTGGACATTTGGCTGATATCGTTCATTAGGATAAATAACCTTCGAGGGCCCAACTAGAGAAATGTGTTAAATGCTAATATGGATGACTGTTAAATGGGACAATTGATAGCTACAACATCCAAAGTAGTAGTAAAAGCAGTTACGGGTAATATAAATGTCCAAAAATAACTTTGGTGTGCGTTAATGTTGTACACGCATCGCTCAATTGGTCTTTATCATGAGAATTCAGTCGATTTGCCGTAATATGGATTTTTGTCCATATCGGCCCAGCTCTACTCCACTCCTTGTCTTAACACTAGTGTAAATCTAATGTCCTTAATGTGTGTGTGTGTATATCCCCAGGAGAAAATAACAGCCTTCCCTTCCATCACCACCAGACTAGCCCCAGATGAAAATGATGATCAAAGGAAGTAGAGGCGAGAGGAGGGAGGAGAGGAGAACAGAGTGTAGCTCATCAGATGAACAAACACACTCTTGCTGGATATCTTTATGGGTTTCATCACCCTGCATCAAGTGACTCTCCGCCGAGCACAGCTAAACAAAAGAGCTGTTTTCGTCTTCATGAGAAAGAAAGAATATCTTTCCCTTTAAATGAGGTCATCTGTTCCAATAATAGACGGCTGGTATATTGCGATGTTTGTCATTTCTAGTGGTTACAGAACACTAATCAGAATCAGGTAGCCATCATCACTTCAGAAGAGGCAAAGATTCACATCATTTCAGCATCGTTCCCCAACAAAACATGACCCAGGACCCAAGACCTGCTGCTAAGTGCCGTGGTGTGTGTTGCATACTGTAGCAGTGGTATGGCCCAGACCCATAGCAAGAGAGCGGAGAGAGAAAGAGAGAGGCAGTAGTCCCATTCTACTCTGCTTTCCTCTTCTCTCTGTGACCCGCAGCCATGCAGACTATCTCTCCAGCCGCGCTCCTCTCTCCAGCCACGGCAAATTGGGTGCCCGGGGTGCGAGCCTGGGCCAAGCCTGGCATTTGGGGGCCATCCGAGGCGCCAGGCATGAGGGGTAGAGATATGGCACTGAAGGGGGACGGAGGGAGCAGCGGGTCGGTGGTGAGGGGGCGACACCAGGCACGAGCCCCAACACAAAGGGAACAGGGCTCGTTAGAGAGACGAAGCTAGCTAGAGCTCCATGGCAATCACTGCCTGCCTCTCTCCCCCTCCCTCTCTCCCTCCGCTCGCCTCAGTCATAAATATGGCTACATCTGCAAGTGTAATCACTCCATTGTGGCCCGATTTTCTGCTCTGCTGGACGGCGGCATGGCGGCCTGCTTTTCAGCACCTCTCCCTCGCCTTACTTCCTTCCCTCCCATGTCCGTGACCCAGTGGTGACTTCTCCTGGCTGGCTGGCGAAGGCCAGTCAGTGAGTCTCTGAGATTACAGACACGCAGTCAGTCACTCAGGTAACAGAGTTACTAATCTGGCCCTGTTGAATTACACATAATTGCCTCGGCACTGTGATTGATTTCAGCCCTGGAAAGGAAAAGACGACCCCCCCCCTCTCCTCTCTTCCCCTCCGACATGCATACACCCCTCCTCCCTCTCTCCCCTTCTCCGGCGCTCCAGCGTGAGCAGCAGCCAAGACTCTCCAGCTAGTAGGAGGCTTTGAAGAGATCAAAGCCGAGGCCGGGAGCAGTTGTGCACCCTGGGAATACGGATACGGGGAGGCTCTCTACTCCTCAGACCTATTTTCCAGCGTCATGTCGGATTGCAGCTGTATTGCATTTTGCCAGTTCTCTTAATGCTCTTGGTTTTTACTTTGACATCAGTGATCCCCCCCCCCCCCTGTAGGTTTCTTCAAAAACAAGGGGGAGGAAAAAGAGAGGGAGTGGGGGAGAGGGAGAAGGCAGGAGAGAGGGGAAAGGGAAATGGGGGGGATGGAAAAGGAGGGAGAGAAAGAGATCTACGGCTGATGTTTTCTCTTCACAACTCCATAACAGGGCAGTTGAAATGAGAAGGGGGGAGAATGCTGCATTTGTTTTCAATTCCGAGGCCGATATCAAAGGAGCGGCAAACTTTTATGGGTTTCCCAAAAATTAAAGACCATTCAAAGAGCTGTTTTTTAATTTTATTTTTTATAGCCAAGACCACACAAAATGAATTGACAGCAAACCCCTCCTCCTGTCCACCCCAGCTCTGCAAGCTCCAACAGAAAGGAAAGAGAAAGGGGGATACCTAGTCAGTTGAATGCATTTTGAATGCATTATAATGAAATATGTCTGCGCACGCGCTCGGTCGCTCTCACACTCCAGCCAGTATATGTACAGTGTATGTACAGTATATGTTGGAAATAGTTAAGAAGGGAGAAATAAATGACGCATTCGTTGTGCGCTAGCAAAAGCAAAAATACAAAAAGAAGGGGGGAAAAGAGAGCTATATCCATCTATCCATTTAACAGCTTGTACAGTAACTATACCGGCCCTATACCCAACCTTCTACACTGAGGAGCATTCATCTTTCAGTGCTGTCAGATACACACACACACAGAGCATGTGAGTCTCTTTAGCTCTCACACCCACCACAGCACACACAAAGAAATAATGAGCTTCTGAAAAATATAAAGGAGGGAAAAAAACAAGAGTAAGTTGACGGTAACAGAGCGGCTATTGATCAAGGCCGTCACACTAGGACAAGTCAGAGCTGTTTGCTGCTTCTCTCTGAAGTACGGAGCGCTGGGAGGAGTTACACTCAGTGTTTCACCCCTGCAGCTCCCATTGTCCCGGTCACAGTTACTGCCTGAACTACATGGCACAAAGCACCAAATATAGACCTGGTTTTCACTAAACTAAAAAAGGGATGATTTTATGATAATGTTGCGACAGTGAAGAACTATTTGGGGACTAAATAAAACGAATGGCATCAAAAGGGTTTCAGCTACACCACTTCAAAAGCCTCCCCATTCATCTCCAGTTGAAGCGCGTCAATGTGGAAAAACAACAGTGTTTTGCTTGGCGTCTTGGCTTTGTGGTGGAGCCAGTCTTATCAGCAGTGTTTAGGTGGTGGAGGGAGGCTAGGAGTCGGGCTCTGGTCCCTGTGTGCCGAACTGAGCTCCCACAGAGTGGCTTCAACAGGAGCCACGCAGCCTGGGGAGTGGAGGGACTTTCGCCGGGGGCCCTTCTGCGGACCCGGGAGTCAAAACAACAAGCTGGAGTGACGACAACCGACGCCCCACGGAGACAACGAAAAAAGCCACTATCCTCTCTAACCTTCCACTCCCACCCACCCACCCAACACACCCCAACTCAAGCACACGCCTGTCCCCTCCTTTCCGTATCCCCTGGTGGTCATGAGGCGGTGAGAGTGAGGCCCCACTCAGCAGGTGCTGTGGCTGGGGCCCGGCCTCGCCTGTGCAGGCTGGCTGGCTCCATGGAGCAGAGACGGGCTAGAGTGTTCATCCATCACCGTGTTCATCCATCATCTCGTTCATCCCTCAGTAGGATGGATGAACGAGGGAGAAGAGAGGAGGGCTAGAGTGTTGTGATGTCCTCGGCTATGATGACAGTCTCGTTTTGGTGAGAGCATGAGAGAGCACATGAAAACAAACACTCACAAATATGCACACACACACACACACACACACACGCACACACGCACACACACACACACACACACACAATACGATAGATGTTTTACCATATTCCCACAATGCTCTGTTACAAGTTTCAAGTTAAAAAAACATGACACACTGTCCATATAGTCAAAACATGAGCGACCAACATACACAGTCCCACAGTCCGTCAGCGTCGTAACACAAATTCACACCACGTTATGTGAACACTTGGTGCATCCTGCCTGGACTTATTTTGTCTTCTCATCTTACAGGGAGAGAAAGGGGAAAAAACACCAGTCGTTTCAATTTAGGGAGAGGATAATTCCTCCCAGCTCCACTTAACAAGATGAAAGACTTTGATAAGGGGATTGCAACCACATGGAATCATTACCGTGGAGGGAACGCCATATGGAATAAATGTGTCGACCAGCCTCCTCGCCATGTACCATACAGTACAGTAGTTTGACGCACGCTCCGTGTCAATGATACTGTTTATAAAGAGCTGAGACCCAGAAGCACACAAAGGGTGGGAGGACGCTGGAGCTTTCTGTGAGGTCTGCACAGTGTGACAGACAGACACACACACACACACACACACCATGCTCTTTGTCAGACCTGCACAGCAGATGACATCAATGCTGCAATAATCCTCTGGTGATCCTTGAAATTTAACCCCCCCCCTTCCACAAAAATGTTTTTTAAAAACTTCAAATAATTGACTGTTTTCAAAATGTCATATTTGGTCACAAAATATAGTAATATTGTTTGTAGGCCAATTTTAGGCAACGACATCCAGCGGCAGACTCACACATCAAATAGATCCCAGCTGCTTCACAAATCACAACAAAACGCTCTGCTCGATTCAGCGCCTCGAACCGCTTTACAACCCCGCAGTCGTGGATAAAGAACTACACATGGCGCCGCACGTTACCGCAGACTACACTGCGTGTGGACATGAAGGGCTCCTGGGAAATGTAGTATTCTCATAACAGGGATCGGTGCTGAATGGGGCCAGGGTTTGAGACTGTGAGGACAGATACACATGGCACTGGGGATGACGAGGGGTACGTCTCAAATGGCACCCTATTATTAGTGTGCTACTTTTGACTAGTCCTATGGGGCCTGGTCTAAAGTAGTGCACTATATAGGGAATAGGGTTCCATTTGGGACGTAAGCGAGAAAAGGGGTGCGCGGTCAATCCCGTTAGGTAAGCCCGGGTTAGTGATTCCACACGGCCGCGCAATGCCGCCAAGGAGATCCGTCACGTTCTCGCTGACATCAAAGGGGAACCGCAGTCTCCCCCCACGGGCTCTCACACACGACAAGGACCCGCCACCGAGGGGGAAGACAGGGGGAGGGAGGTATGGCCTGGGAGGGGCAGCAAATGGTTCGCTCAGCTCTCTGCACACCAAAAGCCCAGCTTAAAATCAGCTATGGCGATTCCATCTTCCCCGACTGCTGCACTGACAGGCTGGGGACTGGATGTTTGGAGAGCCTGGACTTATGCTCGGAACGAGCTAGTGGATTCAAAGTTATAGTTCTAAAGTAAGGTAGTGTGTGAAAATGGCTTCCACCGTTACAGGCTTGGTGGTTACAAGTTAAAAGTTGTCATGCTCAAATTCAGATGTTTGATGAGAAGGTGACAGAAGTTTAAACTATGACTGGATCCAGAGAGGAGCATTCTATTAAACCACAGTAATCCTGAAGCTATACATCTGCTACAACGACTCAAATAGCATTTCTCATTGACTCCAGTGCACAAGTTCTACATACACTTTCTACAGTCAGAAAACAGAGCGGTCGAGTTAACGCACATACAGGAATGTGTTAGCTCGATAAGTCCGAGGTTTTAGCCAGAGAGAGATGAGAGCTTGACTCCAAGCTGCCAGCCCATCCAGACATCGAGCGTGGTCTTCACAAAGACTTAACAGAGGCCAGAGTAGGGAACACAATCCCCCTTCTCTTCCCAGAGTTCTGTACAGTCCGGCCCTCTGGCCATGGGAGCTGGAAATATGAGCCATCACACACGCACAGTCACTTTAAATAATCCAATATGCAACAGTCAAACCTCACACGACCCTATATGTGAAGACTCGAAGAACACACACACACACACACACACGAGAACACGTCACTACAGTTCTCACTGACATCAATATACAGTATAACTGTAGATAACACTTTAAACAAAATAGTAAATGTATTTACTTCACTGGGCTTCTGGGTAGACTAAATAGTGGCAGGCAGGGTTTTCAATGGATTCCTCTGGAACAAACCACACCAACCAAGAGCCAACATATACTGCTACAAAGTGTAACCTCTGTATTGACAATGACATGGCCAAGTAGAAAACACTAATATGACACAACCCTCACTTTATATGTTATAATAAAGAGCAGAATAATAATAATAATAATGAGGCATTCATTTTCATTTCACCATGTAAACTTTAGACCTAGGGCGGCAGGTAGTCTAGTGGTTAAAGCGTTGGGCCAGTAATCGAAAGGTTGCTGGATCGAATCTCTGAGCTGACAATGTAAAAATCTGTTGTTCTGCCCCTGAACAAGGCAGTTAAACCCACTGTTCCCCGGTAGGCCGTCATTGTAAATAAGAGTTTGTTCTTAACTGAGTTGCCTAGTTAAATAAATAAATAAAAAAGACCTCAACTGCAGTCTAAACCTGGACTACCACCTCCAGAAATGAAGGGATATCTAACATCCAACTGAGATCCTCTCGTCCTTCCACAGAACTTTATTGAATCAACTGCACAGAGACAATCTCCATATGTGCTACTGGTCGTGGTGACTCCACCACACTAACCCTATGCGCAGCTGAACTCCTCAAACCAAGGACTTCCATTCCTTCTCCTTTTAAAGATCTAGTACAACTCCTTAGAGGTCCTACAGCTCACGCCTTGCTTCCCTCCCAAAAATCTGCTGACAATCAGCAACTCTGAACAGCTCTGTCAGTTGGGCCTCATGCACAGGAATGCCATGGCCAATGAAAATCAATCTAAACTGTAGAGGGGGATGGAGGGAGGGAGGGAGGAGGGAAGAAAGGGAGAGAACGTGCCTTTGATCTGGGTGAAAACTGATCCTAGGCCTGCAGATACTGTGGCTGCGGTGGCCGGCAGGCTTGATACAACAGCCAGGCAGCACACACATTTCACATCCAGCCAATCAACAGCCAGGCAGCACATACACGTTTCACATCCATCCAATCAACAGTCAGGCAGCACATACACGTTTCACATCAGACTAGAAGAGAAGACTTGTGTTCCAACTTCCATGACTGCACCGCCACCAACCGTATCCATTTTATTGGATAAGTGAGAGAAACGTACATAAAATCGACTAAGGATTTATTGAAGATGGGGAAATTTGGCAAAACAAAAAGTGGGCGGCAACCACGGAAATGAGTGTTTAAAACGGTCCAGGCAGCGAGAGGAGGGGCCAAATAACAGGAGTAATTTCTTTATTTAAAGAAGGTTGGGTGGAAGCCCCTCAGTCCTTGAGAAGGTATCCATTCCATAAGTATCCAAAACAATTATATTGGAGCGGAAAATTGTCTGAAAAAATATCTACGGTCGAGGACTCCTATACAAGAGCAAAGTGGGTACCGCTGCCACGAGATGAGAACACCATTCACTTTGTATTGTCAGACATATTCACACAGTCGCTAAACAGACTTCAAACCCTTCAAGTGAATTTCATGATGAAACCAAGTCAGACACACAGGCAGACATAAGCCAGAGTCTTTGGTCCTTGAACAATGCGTGCATGTCTGTGTCCTGTAGTCTATGTGCTAGCAGGGTGCGGGGACAGGCTTTGGGAGGCACCGAGCCATAGCGAGACTGGGTGTATTCACCACACACAACTCCACCCCACACACACACACACACACACCAAACAGGATTAGGGTGGACAGCTGCTGGCATGCCCTGGCGTTTTGCGTCTGTCTTGCTGCTAATGTTCAAAAAGAGACAGACACAGGAAGCCAGCCACCAGGCCTACAGCCTGAAATTAATACTGTTATGTTATAGGGACTACAAGCATGGTGACATACGGCAACCCTGGCTATTTCCGCAAACTCCCTCTTCAGATGGGATGTTGCCGTTAGGCCTCCGCGACCATGTCAGCGTAACCGCTGGGCTTACTGTCCATATGTAAACAGACATTGATTCAGTTAACAAGACGCGAGAAATCATACATCATATACATGTCGTTCATCTGCTGGAAAGTATGAGAGGCATGTGGGGGAGACTAGATCACGTGGTTGCCAAGGGGACAGATCATCACAACATTACAGGGGCATGTTATATACGGCTATCACAAACCGGCTACATCACACTAGGAAGGCGGTCGAAGAGAGGCAAAGAACATTCTAGAGTTGAAACGATGTTAGAAAAGATTAATGGAAATGTTCATATACAGGTATATTTGAAAATAAATCCCAGGTTAAGCTCTTTTTTAGGGGTTTAGACCTGGTTAAGTATTTAAGATCGAATCAAACTTGACGCAGTGAAAATGCACAAACTTGACAGATGGGTGGAAGTGATTGATTGATGGAGGTATAGTGAAACTGGACTCACCGTTCTGGGCATGGGCGGCGACAGGGAGCCGTTGTTCATGTAGGAGTCGTTGTTCATATTAGTCATCATGATGTAACCTGGGTATCCAGAGTACGGATGACCTTTGTTGTACATGTCTAGGTGTTTCCCTGGAAACGGGCCCAAGAGACAGAAAAGTGTGAACTTGAGGCTTGGTGCAAATCGTACATTTACGATCATTAAATGGAAGATTTGTTAGAGAACTTGAGTCAAGCACATTCATCTCCATTTGGATTTGGATCCATTATATAGAATAGCATCTCTAAGCAACAGTCTGATCAAGTAACATAACAGCAATATTCACCGCCATCATAACTTCAGCAGTTCAGAGTCATTGGGGAAATCTCCTCGAGTTTATAGCCTATTAATACAGTTACATGTGAATGGTCATTGCCAAGTTACAGTTTCTAACAGCACTGGGTCAGTCTAGCACTGTGACCATCGCATCATCGCTCCATGCATGCCTCTTGATGGCGTAATGATATCGCTGTCGACCGCTGTGACCCGGCGCCCCCCGTTTCACCAGTCTTTTGTCTCTCATGTCTTGGAGAAAGGGGAGAGGAGGGCTGCACTATACAGAGCAACAATGGCGTCCCTCCGTGCCAATTAGCGTCAATTAGGAGGAACATACAGACTGTGTCAAAACAAGAGACGCCCCTACTGTTCCCCACGCCTCTGACCTAAAGAGAGAGCATTTGTTCGGGTCCGTCCCCCTGCCTGAATAGAAACTCGCGACAAACTATTTGGTGGCTGTTGGTTGTCGCTTTCTGGGGAGGGGGGTGGTGTGTGTGTCTGGTAGATTGATAGCAACATGGGCTTGTTGTGGGGAAAGGGAGTGTTTGGTTTGAGGGGTCCTATTCAGGGCTGCTGGGGGAACAAAGAAGAGCCACTCTTAACAGAACAGAGCTCCAATCATGACCCGCAGCTCTATCTGGGGTCAGAATACAGCCTGGACCAAATAAAGACATCAAACGGGTCTGGTGCTGTCGCACAGCAGCAACATGTTGTACAGGACAAAACACACAGACACAGAGAGACAAAGAGAGAGATACAGCGACAGAGAGTGTGTGTACAAAATAAAATACAAATATGCCAAGGAGAATATTAAGTGTCACTCACTACTAGTATCAGAGAGCCACATGCTTAAGTCACTGCCTATCTTCACAGGTTTTTATTCATGTCAACGTAACAATTTAAATGCATCAGTATTGCATCTTTCTGATGACCAGGCAAGGGGCCGCAGCCATTGGGATTGTTCAACAATTCTCTGCATAAATAATAACATTTCCTACGGACCACAAAAGACTTACATATAGAACTTTATTCCCCATTCAGTTTGTCCATGCCCTGACTAGAATCAATTCAGATATCATCTCTGCATCAGAATGAACTGGGGTCAGATAAGAAAAAGGACCATAGTGTGACTGATCGGTTCTGAACAGAAAATTAAGTGGGTAGAAGCTTTTCCTGTCTACCATCTTTCTTTCCTTTAAAAATCAAATAAAAATCTCTCAATAATCAAGCCTCCAGAAACTGATTTTAATGTTGTGCCGTTATCTTGGCTCAATGTGACCCATATATAACTGCAGATCTCTAAAACATGCTGATAACTGACAGGATAATATTTAATGTGATGTGTGTCACTTACCATCATCGTGATGGTCTCTGTGTTTTTCATGATATGAGTCTTGGGATATTTGGGATTGTCTAGTTCCCTGTGAGAGACGGAGACAGAAATTAGGTTATTAAATTCGTCAAAAAATTCAACAACACACACACACGCTGTTATGGCCTGTTCTTTCAGCTTGTCCCCGGATTTAAGAACACATACACAGTGAGGCGAGCGCGTTGGGGAGAGAAGGGTTGACGGAGCGGTCGGTATCAACCCCTCAACGAGCCACTTAATTAAGCTTTATGTCCTTAAGGAGCTTACAAATTAACTTGCATCAGTCTGCTTTCATTTTCACCAACCAATTTAACCAAAGCTCCAACCAAATTCAAAATCAAATGAATCACGGTAGCCTATGATGTTTTCCAATACAAACGTGCTCTGCACAAAATAACTGCGAAAATAGAGAAGAGGGGATGATGTGTACTGTGTAGTCGACTGCTTTTCCAAAATACCGTGAACCCCTCCACATGCATCTCCTTTCCCCCTCCCCCCTCGAATGGGAACGCGTAGAAAAGACCTCCTTTTGGAGTTCACTTCCCTGAGGGTGGCTTCCAGCAGAGTCACGGAACTTCACTGGATTCTCAATTAACATTCAACCTCCGTCTTATTTGCGTCTGTGACAGCTGTAACTATATGAGCTCGGCCCAGAGTCAGTAGGCACCCTAATTCCATTAACATTGGATAATGACAAATGGCAACAGCTAATTGCGCTAGGTTTACCTTTGTATACATACAGCATCCAGAGCTAGAGACTTAGTAACAGCTGCCTAGCTCAGATAAAACATATATATTCAGGCACAAAGTTAAACTTGCTATTGAATATGAAACTCACTGCACTGAGGAGGAATGTGACAATCACACAGCCTCAAACGATGTAAGCTACTCTTGTTACAGCTCTTATAAATGCATTAGATACATGATTGAGATAAAGGAATGACAGATTATTTAAATGCATAAGCAATGTGAACAAAATATCTACCAGTATTACCTTCAAACCTGTACTGTGGCAGTGACATTTCTTTCATATTTCAAATATGAATACGATCTATATCAAAACTAAATATTTCCATTAATCCCCCCCTCCCCCCCTCCCAATTTAATTCCGTCCTTTAACAATGTGTTGTCTCTCCATGAAATGGCCATAATCTCCACAAAACATACAGAAATGTGTTGGCCTTATTTCACATTGGGAATATGAGTGTCACTGTAATCTAGAGGTGCTACATTTTGTCAGGTGTGGTTTTCCTTCGAAGATGCTTTCATCTGGATTTCCCTTTGAAAAAACAAACATTTGTTTTATATCAAATACGATTTGATCTGTCCAAAAACGCTTTAATATTTTATATTATTCATAGTCTATATTATCCAACCTGGTGAAACATTGTTTAATTAAATCACCTAACCCATAGCAATATTGCTATTGTTACTGTAATAATTATAAGTAGGCATAGTTATCATTTTACTAATATTGTTTTTTTTTATCAAGACAATGATTGTTATACCAATCATATTACTACTACTACTAATAATAATAATAATAACTATAATAATAATAATTCAATAGTGCTAATTTAATATTGCAATAGGCCTAACAAAATAATTCAAAATGTATTCACGAATTCATCACCTATAGTGCAATATTTAATTTAAAATTTCAAATAACCTCGTAAAAACTGTACAACAAGTTCTCTGAATTGCAGAAAAATATTATCTCACATTAAATTGTTCTGTATGTTTTGACCTTTGGTATAATTCGTCAACAATGTTTTGAAAAGCTCTGCAGCCACGTGCAGCAGATTTATTTATGAGCCTCTGTTTACAACTGATTACAAACAGAACATGGCTACTATTTACACATTAAAATAGTCATATTATACACATATAATATTAGGCTACACATCGCCTTGTTAATTATGACAAAACCAAACATACTTTGGGCAAATTTCCAGTCATTTTATCAGCTTTTCAGCTTTTATTTATTTAGCTTTCATAAAATGTCCAACTGACTTCCCTGAAATGGGGGCTATTATTTAGAGACAGGTGAACTTGAATTAATATGTTGTCGTTAGAAATTTGATGGACATTTATTTAGGCTAGCCTATATAAAGGCTTGGCAACATGTAACACTAGACTTAAGTACAAGAGAGGAAATACTCACATCATGATTGCTGTTTGGACTCGTCTCTGACTCATGTACTAAAGATGACTTGATATCTGCCAAGTCTCCCTCGTCTTCCTCTGAGTGACTGAGTTCTGCGAATATTTGTTCTTGGTCTCCCTCATCCTTGAACGGAATCATTTCGTCGGTGGCACAAAGCTCAGGGTCCCCGCCGCCACCACCACCTGCTAGTTGGGGCATTTTGATTCAGTCGAAGTACTCGCACTGTCCAAATTGGAGGAACTATCGAAATCCCCAAAAGGAAACCAAAAATGTTCCTTGAAGCGGCTTGAAGTGTTGCGCTCGGAACCCTGGAGGAAACTGCGTGCGATCACGTTTTTTGTTTTAGCTAAATTAAC
>NW_026600611.1:145421-176902 GCF_029448725.1 Salvelinus fontinalis | reverse complement strand
TAGAGACATGGATATAATATGTACTGTAGAGACATGGATATGGTATGACTGTAGAGATACTGTAGAGACATGGATATAATATGTACTGTAGAGACATGGATATGGTATGACTGTAGAGACATGGATATGTATGACTGTAGAGATACTGTAGAGACATGGATATAATATGTACTGTAGAGACATTGATGTGCTATGTACTGTAGAGACATGGATATGGTATGACTGTAGAGATACTGTAGAGACATGGATATAATATGTACTGTAGAGATATTGATGTGCTATGTACTGTAGAGACATGGATATAATATGTACTGTAGAGACATGGATATGGTATGACTGTAGAGATACTGTAGAGACATGGATATAATATGTACTGTAGAGACATGGATATGGTATGACTGTAGAGATACTGTAGAGATAATGATGTGCTATGCACTGTAGAGATACTGTAGAGACATTGATGTGCTATGTACTGTAGAGATACTGTAGAGACATTGATGTGCTATGTACTGTAGAGATACTGTAGAGACATGGATATGGTATGACTGTAGAGATACTGTAGAGAGAGGTGTGGGGAATCATGCCTGTCAGCCTGACACCCCCTCAGGGCTTCTCAGGGCTCCGCCTCAGAGATATGCCACGTCTGTCACGTATATCCCCTGCGTGTGTATGTGCACACACACTTACACACCCACACACACCTAAGGGAACATCCCATCTACCGGGCCTTGTTTTATCTCTTGGAAAAGTTGACGGAACAGTTGAGACAGACCTGCTCTCTCTCTCTCTTGCGCTCTCTCTCTTTCTCTTTATCTCTCTCTCTACCATTGACTCTGTTGTATAAGTATAAATAATAAACATTCCAGTATATTGTTTTTATAAAGCAAGATCGTAGTTTTGTAAAGATCTTCCAAACAAACCTGTTTTTACAGGCTGAAGGTGAAGTTTCAGTGGAGTGGGTCAATAATGTCTGAGTAGTAAGCAAAACTGTCAGAAAATGTCAAATCCAAAATGATGAGGCCTCGGGTTCAACAGCTGCAGCTATTGAATAATCACAAAAACTTCCTCTGATATGATATAATTGAAAAATCACTGTCATTATCATGAACGCTCTTGTCATTCATCCTGCACATTGCAACCACCATAAGTAAGTATAATCAACCACTTGCTGTTATCACTGTCAATTTCAGACCAGTGAGTTGAGCACTACACTTACCTTTGAAACATGGACAAACAAAGTACTATTTGATTCTATCAAGTACTATTCTATCACTATCAATCTTGTACCAGTGAGGAGTACCACTTTTCTCTCTCTCTCTCTCTCTCTCTCTCTTCCTCTCTCTCTCTCGCTCTCTCTCTCACCCTCTCTCTCTCTCTGTCACGTTCCTGACCTTATTTCCTTTGTTTAGTCTTTGTTTAGTTGGTCAGGACGTGAGCTGGGTGGGTATATTCCATGTTATGTGTTTTCATTGGTTTAGGGTTGTCTAACTAGCCTGATATGGTTCTCAATCAGAGGCAGGTGTTTTACGTTGTCTCTGATTGGGAACCATATTTAGGTAGGCTGTTCTCACTGTTTGTTTGTGGGTGATTGTTCCTGTTCGTGCGTTCATTGTTTTTTTTCATTGTTCACATGTTCAGGACTGTAGCGTCGTTGGTTTCGTTTTGTTTATTTAGCTATGTTCGTCTAGAAAAGTATTCTAATAAATATGGATACATACCACGCTGCGTTTTGGTCCTCCGATCCTTCAACCAACGACGAGAGTCGTCTCTCTCTCTCTCTCTCTCTCTCTCTCTCTCTCTCTCTCTCTCTCTCTCTCTCTCTCTCTCCTCTCTCTCTCTCTCTCTCTCTCTCTCTCTCTCTCTCTCTCTCTCTCTCCTCTCTCTCTCTCTCTCTCTCTCTCTCTCTCTCTCTCTCTCTCTCTCTCTCTCTCTCTCTCTCTCTCTCTCTCTCTCTCTCTCTCTCTCTCTCTCCTCTCTCTCTCTCTCTCTCTCTCTCTCTCTCTCTCTCTCTCTCTCTCTCTCTCTCTCTCTCTCTCTCTCTCTCTCTCTCTCTCTCTCCTCTCTCTCTCTCTCTCTCCTCTCTCTCTCTCTCTCTCTCTCTCTCCTCTCTCTCTCTCTCTCTCTCTCTGCTGTTAAGCTCACTTGAGGAAGTTTGTAATTCCACTAGACAGGCTGTTGTTGTGGCCTCTCCTGTGCTGTTCCCTGGAGCCTACCAGTTTGTTTGTGTATGTTTACATCCCAAATGGCACCCTGTTCCCTATGTTGTGCACTACTTTTGACCAGAGCCCTATGGAGCCCTATAAAGGGAAAAGGGCCCCATATAGGAAAAAGGGTGCCATTTGGGATGCAGTCTCTGTGTTTAAAGCTGGTCCTTAGGGGCAGCACTCTCTCTCAGAGATGGATGGTGTGATGGAGTGCCCAGGGGCCCGTCAGTGAACAGGCATGTTTTACTGTTATATTATAATATGAGCAGGAGGCCACCCCTGGTGCTGGCTGCTCCCTGGGGTACACTGTGCAAGCGGACGTTCCGCTTAATTATTCTCATCCATCACCCGATTCAACATACAGACATACAGATCGCACTGTGCCCGGCTGAGGCCAACCAACCAACCAGACAGACGTAGCCTGTCATACTCGCCTCACAGTGTTCTAGGAATTACACACATTGCTATTGTTTTTTTATTCATTTATATGCCACTCAGGAGTCTCTATACCTCTTTCATTCTCTCTCTCTCTCTCTTTCAATCTCTCGTTCTGTCTCTCTCTCTCATCTGTGTGATAAAACACACAATTCCATGCTGTAGCAAGAAGACTTGGTTCCATCAATAGTGTCTCATAGCCTGCCTCTTTCAGATGTTGTCCACACCTTGTTATGGGCTCAAATTTAGCCAGCATAATGTATGGATTGGCAATGTGATAATGGTCTGTTTCATTTAAGCTTGGTTCATTTCAGCAGATGTTTAGCATACCATAACATAACACATAAGCTTGTAAAAAAGAAAAGGGAATGTTTAAATAAAATATTATTATTATTAAAGATGTAAATCTGATGGCTTGAATTGTTTTTTTAGCTGGCCTCAACATCCACTAGGCATATATATATGTGTGTGTGTGTGTGTGTGTGTGTGTGTGTGTGTGTGTGTGTGTGTGTGTGTTGGCAGCCTGGTGTGTTGTGACAGGGCATCATTGTCTGTGTTAGCTGTGTTCTAATTACATCCCTATTGGCTCTGCCATGGCATTCTCTCCCTGGTCATTAGAGCAGGCAAGAGGCTGGCACATACACTCTCTCTCACACACACACACACACACACACACACACACACACACACACACACACACACACACACACAGATTCTATCTTCCCTCATGCCAAGGCCACAAAAAAACAGTGATGGACACAGTGCAGCCTTATCTTTGTAAACTGGTGATTAAAGTTGGATTTTATAGGTGGTGAAGCTGTTGTTGGTTTTCCATTAGAATTCCAAACAGGAATCTATTTAATGCCTGCTCTATGCTGTCTCAAGGTGGTAGAACCTCTTGGCCACTCTATACTGTCTCAAGGTAGTAGAACCTCTGGGCCACTCTATGCTGTCTCAAGGTGATATAAACTCTAGTCCACTCTATACTGTCTCAAGGTGGTATACCCTCTGGTCCACTCTATGCTGTCTCAAGGTGGTAGAATCTCTGGTCAACTCTATACTGTCTGAAGGTGGTAGAACCTCTGGTCCACTCTATGCTGTCTCAAGGTGGTAAAACCTCTGGTTCCACTCTATGCTGTCTCAAGGTGGTAGAACCTCTCGTTCCACTCTATGCTGTCTCAAGGTGGTAGAACCTCTGGTCCACACTTTGCTTTCTCAAGGTGGTGGAACCTCGGGTTCTATCTATGCTGTCTCAAGATGGTAGAAACTCTGGTCAACTCTATGCTGTATCAAGGTGGTAGAACCTCTGTTTCCATCTATGCTGTCTCAAGGTGGTAGAACCTCTGGTCGTCTATGCTGTTTCAAGGTGGTAGAACCTCGGATCCACCCTCTGCTATCTGAAGGTGGTAGATCCTCTGGTTCACTCTATGCTGTCTCATGGTGGTAGAATCGCTGGTCCACTCTATGCTGTCTCAAGGTGGTAGATCATCTGGTCCACTCTATGCTGTCTCAAGGTGGTAGAACCTCTGGTCCACTCTATACTGTCTCAAGGTGGTAGAATCTCTGGTCCACTCTATACTGTCTCAAGGTGGTAGAACCTCTGGTCCGCTCTATGCTGTCTCAAGGTGGTAGAACCTCTGGTCCGCTCTATGCTGTCTCAAGGTGGTAGAACCTCTAGTCCACTCTATGCTGTCTCAAGGTGGTAGAACCTCTAGTCCACTCTATGCTGTCTCAAGGTGGTAGAAACTCTAGTCCACTCTACGCTGTCTCAAGGTGGTAGAACCTCTAGTCCACTCTATGCTGTATCAAGGTGGTAGAAACTCTAGTCCACTCTATGCTGTCTCAAGGTGGTAAAACCTCTGGTTCCACTCTATGCTGTCTCAAGGTGGTAGAATCTCTGGTCAACTCTATACTGTCTGAAGGTGGTAGAACCTCTAGTCCACTCTATACTGTCTCAAGGTGGTAAAACCTTTGGTTCCACTCTATGCTGTCTCAAGGTGGTTGAACCTCTAGTCCACTCTATGCTGTATCAAGGTGGTAGAAACTCTAGTCCACTCTATGCTGTATCAAGGTGGTAGAAACTCTAGTCCACTCTATGCTGTCTCAAGGTGGTAGAACCTCTGGTCCACTCTATACTGTCTCAAGGTGGTAAAACCTCTGGTTCCACTCTATGCTGTCTCAAGGTGGTAGAATCTCTGGTCAACTCTATACTGTCTGAAGGTGGTAGAACCTCTAGTCCACTCTATACTGTCTCAATGTGGTAAAACCTCTGGTTCCACTCTATGCTGTCTCAAGGTGGTAGAACCTCTAGTCCACTCTATGCTGTCTCAAGGTGGTAGAACCTCTGGTCCACTCTATACTGTCTCAAGGTGGTAGAACCTCTAGTCCACTCTATGCTGTCTCAAGGTGTTAGAACCTCTAGTCCACTCTATGCTGTATCAAGGTGGTAGAAACTCTAGTCCACTCTATGCTGTCTCAATGTGGTAGAACCTCTGGTCCACACTTTGCTTTCTCAAGGTGGTGGAACCTCGGGTTCTATCTATGTTGTCTCAAGATGGTAGAACCTCTGGTCAACTCTATGCTGTCTCAAGGTGGTAGAATCGCTGGTCCACTCTATGCTGTCTCAAGGTGGTAGATCATCTGGTCCACTCTATGCAGTCTCAAGGTGGTAGAACCTCTGGTCCACTCTATACTGTCTCAAGGTGGTAGAACCTCTGGTCCACTTTATGCTGTCTCAAGGTGTCACGCCCTGGCCTTAGTATTCTTTGTTTTCTTGATTATTTTAGTTATGTCAGGGTGTGACATGGGGAATGTTTATGTTTTGTTAGTTTTGGGTGTTTATATGGTAAAGGGGTTATGGGGTGTAGTATATGGGTTTGTGTTGAGTGTAGATGTCTAGCGTTGTCTATGTATGTTTAGTTGTCTAGGAGAGTCTATGGTTACCTGAATGAGTTCCCAATTAGAGACAGCTGATTTCGGTTGTCTCTGATTGGGAGCCTTATTTAGGGTAGCCATAGGCTCTCATTGGTGGTGGGTAATTGTCTATGTCAAAACGTTTGTAGCCTGTATGTATGTGCACAACGTTTGTAGCTTCACGGTCGTTTTGTTGTTTTGTTAGTTTGTAAAGTGTTTTGTGTCGTGTTCATCTTCGTGTTGTTTAATAAAGAAGATGGCTTATTTTCCAACTGCTGCTTTTTGGTCCGTCAATCCGCCACACGATCGTGACAGAATTACTCACCATAGGACCAAGCGGCATGGAAGGCGGCAACAGGACCTACCTACACAGGATTTCTGGAGATGGGAGGACGAATTGGAAGGAAAGGGACCTTGGGCTCAACCTGGAGAATATCGCCTCCCTCGTGAAGAGCTGGAGGCAGCGAAAGCCGAGAGGAGGCGATATGAGGAGGCAGCAAGGAAGCAAGGCTGGAGACCCGTGAGTAATACCCAAAAATTTCTTGGGGAGGGGCTCATGAGGAATGTGGCGAGTCCTGATGGGAGAACTGCGTCAACTTCCCGTGCTTCCCGTGCTTCCTCTAAGAGGGAACCTGAGCCAGTCGGGCTGAGATTGGAGGGGAGCAATGGGAATGATGCAGAGACGGTTAAGGATTTATTGGGGAGGTTGGAAGAGAGTGAAATGAGGGAGCTGCTGTGTTGGTGCGTGAGGCACAAGATCCACCCGACAGAGCGTGTGCGGGATGTGAGGTTACCTGAGTCAGCTCTACATGCTCGTCCTGATGTGCGTGCTAACCGTCTGGAAAGGACAGTCCCACGAACCAGGCCTCCTGTACGCCTCCCTAGTCCTGCACCTCCTATATTAGCCCTATGTACTAACTCTCCTGTGACGGTCCCCAGCCCAGTACAACCAGTGCCTCCTCCACGCACTAGCCTTATGGTGCGTGTCTCCAGCCCTTTACCACCAGTGCCTAAATTACGCACCAAGCCTCCTGTGTATACCCAGAGTCCTGTGCGTCCTGTTGCTGCTCCCCGCATTAGCCCTGAGATGCGTGTCCCCAGTCCGGTACCACCAGTTCCGGCCCCACGCACTAGGCCTAATGTGCGTCCCCAGGGTCCAGTATGCCCTGTTCCTGCTCCCCGCACTAGCCCTGAGATGCGTGTCCCCAGCCCGGTACCACCAGTTCCGGCACCACGCACTAGGCCTAATGTGCG
Organism: Salvelinus fontinalis; assembly: GCF_029448725.1. Taxonomy (NCBI): domain Eukaryota; kingdom Metazoa; phylum Chordata; class Actinopteri; order Salmoniformes; family Salmonidae; genus Salvelinus; species Salvelinus fontinalis. The sequence continues at coordinate 170,096 of NW_026600611.1, read as the reverse complement.
CTCCGAGGGTCCAGTATGCCCTGTTCCTTCTCCCCGCACTAGCCCTGAGATGCGTGTCCCCAGCCCGGTGCCACCAGTCCCGGCACCACGCACCAGGCCTACAGTGCGCCTCAGCCGGCAGGAGTCTGCCGTCTGCACGGCGATGACTGAACTGCCCGTCTCCCCAGCGCCATCTGAGCCATCCGTCTCCCCAGCGCCATCTGAGCCATCCGTCTCCCCAGCGCCATCTGAGCCATCCGTCTCCCCAGCGCCATCTGAGCCATCCGTCTGCCATGAGCCTGCAAAGCCGCCCGTCTGCCATGAACCTGCAAAGCCGCCCGTCTGCCATGAGCCTACTGAGCCGTCCGCCAGACAGGAGCCGCTAGAGCCGCCAGCCAGACAGGAGCCGCTAGAGCCGTCCGTCAGACAGGATCTGCCAGAGCCGCCAACCAGACAGGATCTGCCAGAGCCGCCAACCAGACAGGATCTGCCAGAGCCGCCAACCAGACAGGATCTGCCAGAGCCGCCAACCAGACAGGATCTGCCAGAGCCGCCAACCAGACAGGAGCAGCCAGATCAGTCAGCCAGCTATGAGCAGCCAGATCCGTCAGCTAGCCATGAGCAGCCAGATCCGTCAGCTAGCCATGAGCAGCCAGATCTGTCAGCTAGCCATGAGCAGCCAGATCCGTCAGCTAGCCATGAGCAGCCAGATCCGTCAGCTAGCCATGAGCAGCCAGATCCGTCAGCCAGCCATGAGCAGCCAGATCCGTCAGCCAGCCATGAGCAGCCAGATCCGTCAGCCAGCCATGAGCAGCCAGATCCGTCAGCCAGCCATGAGCAGCCAGATCCGTCAGCCAGCCATGAGCAGCCAGATCCGTCAGCCAGCCATGGGCCATCCCTCAGTCCGGAGCTGCAGTCCCTCAGTCCGGAGCTGCAGTCCCTCAGTCCGGAGCTGCCATTCTTCAGTCCGGAGCTGCCACTTATCCTGGTGCTGCCCCTTATCCTGGTGCTGCCCCTTACCCTGGTGCTGCCCCTTACCCTGGTACTGCCCCTGACCCTGGTACTGCCCCTGACCCTGGTACTGCCCCTGACCCTGGTACTGCCCCTGACCCTGGTACTGCCCCTTACCCTGGTACTGCCCCTTACCCTGGTACTGCCCCTTACCCTGGTACTGGCCCTTAGTCCGGAGCTGTCCCTTAATGCAATGGGATTAATGTGGAGAGGGGTCATTTTGAAGAAGCTAAGGAGGTGGTTAGGGACTGTGGTGAAGTGGGGACCACGACCAGAGCCGGAGCCGCCACCGTGGAGGGAAGCCCACCCAGACCCTCCCCTAGACTGTGTATGGTGCGCCCGGAGTTCGCGCCTCAAGGGGGGGGTTATGTCACGCCCTGGCCTTAGTATTCTTTGTTTTCTTGATTATTTTAGTTATGTCAGGGTGTGACATGGGGAATGTTTATGTTTTGTTAGTTTTGGGTGTTTATATGGTAAAGGGGTTATGGGGTGTAGTATATGGGTTTGTGTTGAGTGTAGATGTCTAGCGTTGTCTATGTATGTTTAGTTGTCTAGGAGAGTCTATGGTTACCTGAATGAGTTCCCAATTAGAGACAGCTGATTTCGGTTGTCTCTGATTGGGAGCCTTATTTAGGGTAGCCATAGGCTCTCATTGGTTGTGAGTAATTGTCTATGTAGAACGTTTGTAGCCTGTATGTATGTGCACAACGTTTGTAGCTTCACGGTCGTTTTGTTGTTTTGTTATTTTGTATAGAGTTTTGTGTCGTGTTCATCTTCGTGTTGTTAAATAAAAGAAGATGGCTTATTTTCCAACTGCTGCATTTTGGTCCGTCAATCCGCCACACGATCGTGACACAAGGTGGTAGAACCTCTGGTTCCATCTATACTGTCTCAAGGTGGTAGAACCTCTGGTCCACTCTATTCTGTCTCAAGGTGGTAGAACCTCTGGTTCCATTTATACTGTCTCAAGGTGGTAGAACCTCTGGTTCCATCTATTCTGTCTCAATGTGGTAGAACCTCTAGTCCACTCTATTCTGTCTCAAGGTGGTAGAACCTTGGGTTCCATTTATACTGTCTCAAGGTTGTAGAACTTCTGGTCCACTCTATGTTGTCTCAAGGTGGTAGAACCTCTTGTTCCACTCTATGCTGTCTCAAGGTAGTGGAACCTCTAGTCCACTCTATGCTGTTTCAAGGGTGTACAACCTCTGGTCCACTCTATGCTGTTTCAAGGTGGTAGAACCTCGGTTCCACCCTCTGCTATCTGAAGGTGGTAGATCATCTGGTCCACTCTATGCTGTCTCAAGGTGTTAGATCATCTGGTCCACTCTATGCTGTCTCAAGGTGGTAGAACCTCTTGTTCCATCTATGCTGTTTCAAGGTGGTAGATCATCTGGTCCACTCTATGCTGTTTCAAGGTGGTAGAACCTCGGTTCCACCCTCTGCTATCTGAAGGCGGTAGATCATCTGGTCCACCCTCTGCTATCTGAAGGTGGTAGAACCTCTGGTTCCATCTATGCTGTCTCAAGGTGGTAGAACCTCTTGTTCCATCTATGCTGTTTCAAGGTGGTAGAACCTTGGGTCCACCCTCTGCTATCTGAAGGTGGTAGATCATCTGGTCCACTCTATGCTGTCTCAAGGTGGTAGATCATCTGGTCCACTCTATGCTGTCTCAAGGTGGTAGATCCTCTGGTTCACTCTATGCTGTCTCAAGGTGGTAGAATCTCTGGTCCACTCTATGCTGTCTCAAGGTGGTAGAATCTCTGGTCCACTCCTTGCTGTCTCAAGGTGGTAGAACCTCTCGTTCCACTCTATGCTGTCTCAAGGTGGTAGAACCTCGGGTTCACCACATTTCATTCACTTACTGTATCTGCCCTGTACAAATGGATAAACAACGTGTCAGAGTGAACCGAAGAAATTATATCAGTCCGTGAGTCCGTCAGTCCATCCGTCCGTCCGTCAGTCAGAACCATAGAGGTCCACAAGGCCTGAGTGACGGTCCAGTCCCTGCTGCAAGTCACACTGTGTGGTCCTCTCCACTCCCAGGCTGTGTTTTATTGGTGTGTCAGACCCCACAGTACTGAACCCTATACAGCTGGGCTGGATTAAAGGAGATATCCCGTTAAAAGTGTCAGCAACACCTCTCTGCGTGGGATGATGGATGGAGGCTATGCCGTGTGCATAATGAGTTCTAAAGAGGAAATATCCTCCCCGCCCGACAGCTGTCTCTCAGGTCTGCCTCTTGCCTGCCTCTCAGCACAGGGACCAGGGTTCTGGAACACTGAGCAGTGAGCCTGCATTCTGAGTCTGGAAGGGAATAAGATTGGCTGTACATTCCAAACACATACGCATAGTGTGAGGAATAGACGGAGACTGGATGTGTCGTCACAAACTCAGAAGAACGCACACATGCAAAGCACACAGGGAGGCAGGTACACCGCTCACACACACACACACACACACACACACACACACACACACACACACACACACACACACACACGCAAGCAACTAAGTACACAATATCTTACTTGTCATGTGTGTAATAGAATGATATTGTGTTGTACCAATTCTGCTTTTCTTCTGTTTACTACTTAATTTCAGAACTTTTCTATAAACTTTCCCTTCGCAAGTGTGGAGTAGGTTGTGTAAATAAGTGGGAAACATCCCAATTTTAATGCTTTTAATCATGTACATACTACATTTAAAAATATATATATTATTTGACAACAAACAAACGGAGGGCGCTCAACCAACGTTGAGTTGAGGTTCAACCAAAAACTTGAATCATCATAGAAAAGGAAAAAGCGCAACTCTTGCTCACTATAAAAAAAATGCATAGTTTTATTCAAGCAAGGTTGAAAGATTAAAGTTTTGGCCTAGTCTATGACGATATGCAAGTTGTTTGCCCAGTAAAAGGGTATCTTTAAACAGACTGTACATGATAACGTCTTTTTATAACCATTCAAGATTCACATACAATTCAACATAAAATCGGCCTCTGTGTGTAATGCATACACTGAATAATTTACTATTCATTTCTTGTGTATAAATGTTGTGTTTGTAAGGCCCTTATACAGTATACAGTATGTATCTGGAAAATAGTTACATATGTGCAGTTACATATTTTCTGTGGTTTGTGGATAGTGAGGTGGTAGAATCCTCCTTCCCCTCTACAGTGTGTCCTTTCGGGGGGTATGTCTAGAAGAGGTGTAGCGTATTGTAGTGGCGTCTGCAGTGGTGAGATTTCAGCCTCAGCTATCTGCCATCTTAGTTTTCTGTTTATCTCTCCCCAGACAGGCCCTAGACACACAGGCCTCCCAGGCTCCACACACACACACACACACACCACGCGTGCACACACACACACACACACAGACACACAGACACACAGACACACAGACACACAGACACACACACACACACAGACACACAGACACACAGACACACGCACACACACAGGCCTTCCAGGCTACACACACATCGCCTACTGGATGATGAGGCCCAACCAATAAAGAAGCAATTAAAGTCACACCTTATTTAGCTACACTTTTCTAATTTCCATCTCCTCTCTTCTCATTTCCCTCTCCTCTCTTCTCATTTCCCTCTCCTCTCTTCTCATTACCCTCTCCTCTCTTCTCATTTCCCTATCCTCTCTTCTCATTTCGCTCTCCTCTCTTCATTTCGCTCTCCTCTTTTTTAATTTCGCTCTCCTCTCTTCTCATTTCCTTCTCCTCTTTCCTCATTTCTCTCTCTCCTCTCCTAATCTCCTCTCTTCTCCCTCTCCTGTCTTCTCATTTCCCTCTCCTGTCTTCTCATTACCCTCTCCTCTCTTCTCATTTCGCTCTCCTCTCTTCTCATTTCGCTCTCCTCTCTTCTCATTTCGCTCTCCTCTTTCCTCATTTCTCTCTCTCTCCTCTCCTAATTCTCCTCTCTTCTCCCTCTCCTGTCTTCTCATTACCCTCTCCTCTCATTTCCCTATCCTCTCTTCTCATTACCCTCTCCTCTCTTCTCATTTCGCTCTCCTCTCTTCTCATTTCCTTCTCCTCTTTCCTCATTTCTCTCTCTCTCCTCTCCTAATTCTCCTCTCTTCTCCCTCTCCTGTCTTCTCATTTCCCTCTCCTGTCTTCTCATTACCCTCTCCTCTCTTCTCATTTCGCTCTCCTCTCTTCTCATTTCGCTCTCCTCTCTTCTCATTTCGCTCTCCTCTTTCCTCATTTCTCTCTCTCTCCTCTCCTAATTATCCTCTCTTCTCATTTCCCTCTCCTGTCTTCTCATTTCCCTCTCCTGTCTTCTCATTTCCCTCTCCTGTCTTCTCATTTCCCTCTCCTGTCTTCTCATTTCGCTCTCCTCTCTTCTCATTTCGCTCTCCTCTCTTCTCATTTCGCTCTCCTCTCTTCTCATTTCGCTCTCCTCTTTCCTCATTTCTCTCTCTCTCCTCTCCTAATTATCCTCTCTTCTCATTTCCCTCTCCTGTCTTCTCATTTCCCTCTCCTCTCTTTTCATTTCCCTCTCCTCTCTTTTCATTTCCCTCTCCTCTCTTTTCATTTCCCTCTCCTCTCTTTTCATTTCCCTCTCCTCTCTTTTCATTTCCCTCTCCTCTCTTTTCATTTCCCTCTCCTCTCTTTTCATTTCCCTCTCCTCTCTTTTCATTTCCCTCTCCTCTCTTTTCATTTCCCTCTCCTGTCTTTTCATTTCCCTCTCCTGTCTTTTCGCTCTCCTCTTTCCTCATTTCTCTCTCTCTCCTCTCCTAATTCTCCTCGCTTCTCATTTCCCTCTCCTGTCTTCTCATTTCCCTCTCCTCTCTTTTTATTTCCCTCTCCTATCTTCTCATTTCCCTATCCTCTCTTCGCATTACCCTCTCCTCTCTTCTCATGTCACTCTCCTCTCTTCTCATGTCACTCTCCTCTCTTCTCATTTCCCTCTCCTCTTTTTTTATTTCTCTCTCTCTCCTAATTGTCCTCTCTTCCGCTGGCTGTGTTGAATGCTGTCTTCCACTCATCTCCTTCGCGTATCCGAACTAGGTGGTTGGCATGCCGAAGGTCCAGCTTGGAAAAAATGGTGGCCCCCTGGAGAGGTTCAAAAGCCGAGGAGAGGAGTGGTAGGGGGTAACGATTCATAATCATAATGTCATTCAGACCCCGGTAGTCAATGCACGGACGCAGGGTCTTGTCCTTCTTCTCCGGCAGGAGATGCAGATGGACGGACGCCTCCAGTAGCCAGAGACTCCTCTATGTATTCCTCCATGGCCTTGGTCTCCGGCTCGGATAGAGAATATAGCCGACCACGGGGTGGTGTGGTGCCTGGGAGGAGATCAATGGCACAATCATAGTACGGTGTAGGGGAAGAGAAGTAGCACGTGCCTTACTGAAAACTGCCAGGAGGTCATGGTATTCAGTGGGAATGGCAGAGACATCCAAAGCCTTGCTAATGCTCTGAGGAGGACGTCTCGGGGACAGCTGTGCTGCTTTAAGACAGTGGGAATGGCAAAATGGGCTCCAACCCAGGATGGAGCTCATGGTCCAGTCAATAACAGGATTGTGTTTTTGGAGCCAGGAAAATCCCAAGACAACAGGAACATGGGAAGATGCAATGAGAAGGAACTGTATGGTCTCACTGTGGTTTCCTGTATATGAACTGGCACTGTACTATGGGTGACTCTTCCAATTGAGCGGAGGTCCAGTGCCCTAGCATCCATGGGGACAGAGAGGGGTTAAGCGGGAATACCAAGTTCAGAAACAATAGTAGCATCCATAAAACTTTCATCAGTCCCAGAGTCATTGAGCACTCGGAGAGACTTAGACAGGTCTCCCCAAAGCAAAAGCACAAAAAAAGGAGTGCGGGTGATGGAAATTAGGGAACTCCCAGTCTGGCTCACCAGAGTACTTGTACCCACCATAGACAAGGGTTTCCTAACAGGGCAGGTAGCTATATAATGTTGTCATGACGTGGCCCTCTTTGGGTACAGCGAGCACCATCCCCCTCTCTCTGCACCATCCCCCTCTCTCTCTCTCTCTCTCTCTCTCACCACCTCTCTCTCTTCCCCCTACACCCAGGCTCTGTTAGGCAGGTCACTATTCCTAGAGGAGTTTCTCTCCTCATGGCCAGAGTATAGAGAGAGTGAGTTTCAAAGGAGAACAAAGGAACCTCTTCCACATCACAGAACTTGAGAGCTGAACAATGTCCATGTTTTGGGGAATGTGTACACGGTCAGGGGAGAATCCAGCTACGAACTGGTCCATTTTGTACAATTTTGTGAAACTCATGAGAGACAATACAGCCACATTACCATAACTCTGTTAATACAAGAGTCTCAGTTGTGAGGCTTGCATCTAATTGTTGTATAAAATGAATGAGTAAAGATGAAACTATTTGTGAAATTATGTAATGTAATTTTAAACTGTGTAATGAAGGAAACTCCAATTCCCTTTGGAGTTTAACTTCTTGCGACTATAGGGGGTGCTGTTTCAAATTAGCATAATTGTCTCTACAGATGAAACGGCTTCCTACTCAATTCTTGATCGTACAATATGCATATTATTGTTATTATAGGATAGAAAACACTATCTAGTTTCTATAGCCGTTTGAATTATGTCTCTGAGTGGAACAGAACTCTTTCTACAGCGAAATCCATGACAGGTTTTGCGAAGGTCTGAGAGCGAAGCTCTGATCTCAGTTCAGTTTAAAGGGGTGTGTATATCCTATGGAACGACACGAACTGCACCCGCCTTCCCCTGGATGTCAGTAACCAATGAGAAGTGGAATGGGCTTCCTGCGTAGCTCTCAGAGGTTATAAAACACCAAGGAGTGAGGTACGCCATCTTTTCGAATTTGAACTTTACGCAGAGAGAGACCCAGGGATGCCATTTTCGAACGCTTAGTAATGAACTTTAGAGATATCAGTCTGTAATTTAATTTGATATAGGTGTTAGAAACATCATAACGAAGCTATTTGAAACCGAGTTATATCAGATTATGCGAGTATATTGCTATTTTTCGGAATTTCCTCAGTATTGCGTAATGAGGATTTGGACACGTTAGCTAATGTTAGCAATTGTTAGCTATAGTTAGCTGCTATATCAGAAGTTGAATGCAACGTTTTACAACCAAGCAACGATTCTTTTGGACAAAAGTACCACTTGGCCAAGATTCCGATGGAAGCTCGTCGAAAAGCAAGAGCTATTTATGATGTTATTCCATTTTTATGTGGAAAAATGTAAACTCAATAACGGTAAATAGTGACGCCGTTATTGCGGCACTAGTCTGTCTGTAACGCACACTGTATGTCTAGTAACGTTAATTTTAAAAATCTAACTTAGCGGTTGCATTAATAACTAATGCATCTTTCATTTCATGGCCAACCTGTATTTTTTTTGTCAAGTTTATGAATAGTTTTCGATAAAAATAGTTGTATTATCATGATGCTGCCGGGCAGATTGCTTGAGTAGTTGGACAGTATTTCCATTGTGTAAGCACGATTTGTGCCGCTAAATATGCACATTTTCGATCAAACTGTATATGTATGTTGTAATGTGATGTTACAGGAGTGTCATCTGAAGAATTCTGAGAAGGTTAGTGAAAAAATTTATATATTTTGCCGATGTTTACGTTATCGCTCTCTTTGGCTAGAATCAATGCTGGTGTAACGTTTGTATATGTGGTATGCTAATATAACGATTTATTGTGTTTTCGCTGCAAGACACTTAGAAAATCTGAAATATTGTCTGTATTCACAGGATCTGTGTCTTTCGATTAGTGTATGCTGTGTATTTTTACGAAATGTTTGATGATTAGTAAGTAGGTAAACACGTTGCTCTATGTAGTTATTCTAGTCCATTTGTGATGGTGGGTGCAATTGTAACCTATGACATCTACCTGAAATATGCACATTTTTCTAACAAAACCTATCCTATACCATAAATATGTTATCAGACTGTCATCTGAGGAGGGTTTTTCTTGGTTAGTGGCTATCAATATCTTAGTTTAGCCGAATTGGTGATAGCTACTGGTGTTGAGAGAAAATGGTGGACAAGAAAAATGGTGATTTTTGCTAACGTGTTTAGCTAATAGATTTACATATTGTGTCTTCCCTGTAAAACATTTTAAAAATCTGAAATGGTGGCTTTATTCACAGGATCTGTATCTTTCATTAGGTGTCTTGGACTTGTGATTTAATGATATTTAGATGCTACTATTTAATTATGACGCTATGCTAGCGATGCTAATCAGTGTGGGGGGGGGGTGGGGGGTGATCCCAGACCCGGGGTAGGTGCTCGGTAGAGGTTAACTAAATCATTGGCCCGCCCCATGAGCACAGACATTGATCTGGCGTCATGGGACAGCCCCTTTCTGCTGTTACGAATATAACCCCCACCTGAAGGATTTCCTATTACCTCGATTACCACGAGAGGGCTAAGGTTTGAGACCAGACCAGTACCTCATCACAGAGGGAGCTAAGGTTTGAGCTGAATGTTTTAACCATACAACGTGGTTAAACTCTAAGACTATCGATCCGACAGAATAAGAGCAAATCTTTGATACTAATTATTCGTCTGCAGCTAGGAATTCTATACCATTGATTGCGAAGGCCGACAACCGCTGAAACATCTATTCTATAAAAACATTTTTGAATGGAACTCTGAACTATCCATTCTAACCACGGAAGAGAGAGAGAGGGCGGACAAACTCTCCAACAGAAACAAACTTTCCAACAGAGATCACGATGACACACTGAGCGTAAATATATATATTGATTGCAATTATTCCCGAATTAGTGAGCGTTCATGTGCAAAGGAGTAGCAGTTCAATTGTTCTAATTATCAACTGTGTAGCGACTCTTTTGTCTTTAGCGCTCTTCTCAGTCCCTTTGTCTACCAAGCCGCCATGCCGGTTTAGCCCACTAGGGCAAATCCCCTATCATTTCCTTGCAACCATATCTATTTTGTTTGTTTGTGTGTGCATTTCTGTGATTATTTAGTTAGTTAGCCTGTTTGGGGTGCAAGCCCGAAATCGGAACGAAAATGACAACAGCTGCAGGGCGCGAAATTCAAAATCATTTTTTTTTAAATATTTAACTTTCACACATTAACAAGTCCAATACAGCATTTGAAAGATAAACATCTTGTCAATCCAGCCAACATGTCCGATTTTTTAAATGTTTTACAGAGAAAACACCACATATATTTATGTTAGCTCACCACCAAATACAAAAGTGGACAGACACGTATGAATATGATTATGATGTATGAATTATGATTCAAGTAGCATGCACAAGCCAACCGAAATAAACTAAAACCAACCTAAAGAACCCAGAAAAAACTACCTCAGATGACAGTCATATAACATGTTACACAATAAATCTATGTTTTGTTCATAAAAAGTGCATATTTTAGCTATAAATCAGTTTTACATTGATGCTACCATAAATGCTACCACATAGCTACAGCCTGAATCCAGACGGGAGTAGCCAGAGAAAATACATACACCAACGTCGACTACTAATTACACCTCATAAAACATTTCAGAAAAACATATGGTGGATAGCTAATGAAAGACAGATATCGTGTGAATAAAGCCAATATTTCCGATTTTTTTAAGTGTTTTACAGCGAAAACACAATATATCGTTATATTAGCTAACAACATAAGCTAGCATAAGGCAGCACTAGCATAAGTCAAACGCTAGCCTAGCACAGTTAGCAGAGTTAGCATAGCACAGTTCGACAGATATATGAAAAAGCATCCCAAATTGGGTCCTTATCTTTGTTGATATTCCATCAGAATGTTGTAACGGGGTCCAATGTCCAGTAGAGTCTTTAGTTGGGTTCCAGAACGAACTATTTCCCTCTTTGGTTAGCAAGCACAATAGCATTGCGGCGCTAACCTCTCCTTCTTCAAAAAATTCTTCCAAAACATCACGTCTAAAGTCCAGAATAAATTGCAATAATATAATTAAAGTATATTGAAAAAACATACTTTAGGATGATTTTGTGACATGTATCAAATAATATCGCAGTCAGAGATCATATTCACCGTTATCGACCTTCTTCCAGAAGCCGAGACCAAATTATGCTTCGCGCCCGGAATTTTTTTTTAACTGCGCAGGTCTTACAAGAAGGTGTGTTATTCAGTCCATGGACGAGATATTCGACTGCTTTCAATTCTCACTTCCGCATTACAGCCTGATGAAGGCGTGTGACGTGTTTCTACGGTCCTAAGTGTAATGACCTTTTATAGACAAGGTCTTAAAGAGACACATCGCATTTTGGAAATCTCAATTCGGCTGGGAAAATGGCTGTAAAAATATTTCTGTTCGACTTAGAGAAACAATTCAAACCTTTTTAGAAACTATAGACTGTTATCTATCCAACAGTAGTAAATATATGCATATTGTAAAATAAAAAGTTTCTTAGGAGGCCGTTTGAAAATGTGCACATATTTTCCAGTTTTTTCAATATTCAGCTTGCAGCCCAAACAGGTTAATAAATAAATGATAGAGACAATTGATGTATGGATGATTCATAGTGAAGACTGGGTTCGTGCAGATAACCAACAATTTACGACGTTTGGAATGAGACTAACGTGAGGTAAAGAATAACTCATTAGTTAGAAGACTAATTGATCAGATATTAAAATATCTGAAAGTTATATTAGGAAAATTATAACTTTGTAATCTGAGTATTTTCCTTGGTGCCCCGACTTCTTAGTTAATTAGATTTAACTGATTAGTTAATCACGTAATAATCATTTCAGAGAATTGATTTGATGATCTAACAGTCTTCATTTTAATGATGCCAAAGACAGGACAATGTCCTGCCCCTCCACAGTACAGACAACAGTTTGAACTCAGCCTACGTGAGCATTCCCCAACCGATAACCTAGCTCTTCCCAGTTGCATAGGCTCAGGAGTATACAACTCACCCGTTGTTGATGATTGTCGGGGAACCTCGGGTGTTTTCGGCTCTCCTCGGAAATACACACTTCAGGGATTTCCAGATTCCTTAAGACGAGTGTTCCCGAGGCCCGACCTCCTCTCATATCGGTGTTCTCATTGGTGGCCCTCAATCCTAATCGAAAGGGCAATAAGGGAATCGAGGTCCAGTGGTATTTCCCGAGCTCGTCCTTTATACCCTCCGACAGTCCATGGAGTAAGGTGTCGGACAGAGCCTCCGGATTCCAGAAACTCTCAGCGGCCGATGTGCGAAAATCTACTGCGTAGTCTGCCACACTACGGGAGTTCTGATGTACCTGCAGTAGTTGTCGAGCCGCCTCCCTCCCGGGCACCGGAGAATCAAAAACCTTCCTCAATTCTGCCATGAATTCCTCCAAGCTCTGGCACACAGCAGATAACTGCTCCCACACAGCAGTTGCCCAGGAGAGCGCCCTTCCAGACATTATATACGCTATCCTCGATCGGTCCGACGGGAATGAAGAGGGCTGGAGTTCGAAGATGAGAGAGGACTTAGAAAGGAACGCCCGGCAGGTACCAGAATTGCCTGCATAACGTTTCGGAAGAAGTAAGCGGGGCTCTCGGGGAGCCGGGGAAGGTTGAACCAATCCACCACTAGTAGGAAGGTTACTGGGTCGGTGGGAAAAGTAAGCGGGGCTCTCGGGGAGCCGGAGTAGGTTAAACCAATCCACCACTAGTAGGAAGGTTACTGGGTGGGTGGGTGGGAGAAGTAAGCGGGGCTCTTGGGGAGCCGGGGTAGGTTAAACCAATCCACCACTAGTAGGAAGGTTACTGGGTGGGTGGGAGAAGTAAGCGGGGCTCTCGGGGAGCCGGGGTAGGTTAAACCAATCCACCACTAGTAGGAAGGTTACTGGGTGGGTGGGAGGTGTCAGATGTGGCGTGCTGCCTATGAGATCATTCACTGATTTGCTCCATTATCGCCTTGAACCCTTGGTCGTGGCATTCCGTCAGGGAATGAAGCCCTTCCAGAAGGTCCTGAAGTAGCTCCTCATGTCTCCCAATGGTGGCTCCCTGCAGGGAGACAACGTGACAGAGCTGGTCCAAGTCTGCTGGGTCTGTCATGGCCAGTTCGTACTATAAGGGCACAAGGCGAGACCCAAATGGAGACACAGGAGGCAGATGGTAGAGCTCCGATATGTATTATAACAAAGGGAGTAGGCAAAGGCAGGTCGGGGACAGGCGAGAGTTCATAAACCAGGTCATTGTCCAAACCGTACCAGACGATATGCAGTCTCGAGGTCAGGCCAGGCAGGGGTCAGAAACCAGATCCGAGTCCAAAAACAGTACAGGCTGGTATAGGGAGTCAGAACAGGCAGAGTGGTCAGGCAGGCAGGTTCAGAGTCAGGACAGGCAAGGGTCAAACCAGGAGGACTAGAAACAAACAGAGACTGGGCAAAATAGGAGCAAGGAAGAACGCTGGTTGACTTGGCAAACAAGGCAAACTGGAAAAGAGAGACAGGAAACACAGGGATATATACACCAGGGATAATAAGCGACACGTGGAGGTGGTGGGGACAATCACAAGGACAGGTGAACCAGATCAGGGTGTGACAGGGAAAAGAGTGCCATGTGGGATGCAGCTATAATCTCAGTGCTTTCCCCCCACATAACGTTGTATTTTTCTTCTGTTGGTTATTTAAATCATGTTAATGGTGATATCTTGCCATCTATTGCTCTCTGATTCTCACTCCTGTTGGGATGTCAAGCAGGTGGCTGTCTGCGGGGTTGCTGTCAGAGAGCAGTGGAATGGCTTTGGAATATTCATTTTAAAAAGGCTCATGATCATCACTGCCATAGTGTGGGATGGATTGGTAGGTGGGTGGGTGGGCAACAAGATCTCATGGTTTTACCAGTTTTACATCAGATTACAACGTTTGTCCACGTTTCTCCAAACGTCAAATTTCAAAGTTGCTCTAAACGTCACATTTCAAGATGTTTTGGACACCCTGGGTTGGTCCACTGTTGGTGTCGGCACCTCGCGGCTGGTTAAGTTTAGACATTAATAATGGATTGGGTAAATTAAGAGTTAAGGTTTGGGATAGGTTTAAAACAAAAACAACTCCACAGTTAAGTTTAGGCATTCATTCCAAATGGTTAGGTTAAGTTCAGGCATTCATTCCAAATGGTTAGGTTAAGTTTAGGCATTCATTCCAAATGGTTAGTTTAAGTTTAGGCATTCATTCCAAATGGTTAGTTTAAGTTTAGGCATTCATTCCAAATGGTTAGTTTAAGTTTAGGCATTCATTCCAAATGGTTAGGTTAAGTTTAGGCATTCATTCCAAATGGTTAGGTTAAGTTTAGGCATCCATTCCAAATGGTTAGGTTAAGTTTAGGCATTCATTCCAAATGGTTAGGTTAAGTTCAGGCATCCATTCCAAATGGTTAGGTTAAGTTTAGGCATCCATTCCAAATGGTTAGGTTAAGTTTAGGCATCCATTCCAAATGGTTAGGTTAAGTTTAGGCATCCATTCCAAATGGTTAGGTTAAGTTTAGGCATCCATTCCAAATGGTTAGGTTAAGTTTAGGCATTCATTCCAAATGGTTAGGTTAAGTTTAGGCATTCATTCCAAATGGTTAGGTTAAGTTTAGGCATTCATTCCAAATGGTTAGGTTAAGTTTAGGCATTCATTCCAAATGGTTAGGTTAAGTTTAGGCATTCATTCCAAATGGTTAGGTTAAGTTTAGGCATTCATTCCAAATGGTTAATTTAAGTTCAGGCATTCATTCCAAATGGTTTGGTTAAGTTTAGGCATTCATTCCAAATGGTTAGTTTAAGTTTAGGCATCCATTCCAAATGGTTTGGTTACGTTTTTGGCATCCATTCCAAATGGTTTGGTTAAGTTTTTGGCATCCATTCCAAATGGTTAGGTTAAGTTTAAGCATTCATTCCAAATGGTTAGGTTACGTTTAGGCATTCATTCCAAATGGTTAGGTTAAGTTTAGGCATTCGGGTTTGGGACAAGGTAAAAAAAAATACAAATAAAAGTGGGATTGAACATGCAACACTCTGAGCCAGAATCCTATTTCTGACTTGCCATCACTACTCAGTAAGGTCCACCAAAGTGCTGACACACACACACGCACGCACACACACACGATAACATGATTAGCATACAATACACAAATTCACACACCTCTAGTAGGTGATGAGTAATTATAAAGATGTGTCCAGGGTGTAAAGTGTTACGTGCTAGTCTACTGTATGAGTAAACTCTGCTGACTAACCTAAACCTTAGGGGTCCTCTTCAAAGGCTTCGGTTCAAACAGCAGCTATTAAAGGGTTATTAGGAGCTGTGTTACTTAAGTGTGTGTGTGCGTGCGTGCATGTTTAGACACAGAGACGTGGGAGAGTGAGACATTAGCAATGCAAATACATTCCTCAAACTAATTATCCTTGATGATAACAAGTGAATCTCGGAAGCCTGGCTTTGGTTGTGGAAGACAACAGGAAATTAGATTCCTCTCAGTAGCTACCTGCGTGAAGCCCTATTATTCACAGTTCCTGGGGGAAAAATACAGGGCATTCGTCCCAAATGGCACCATATTCCCTATATAGTGCATTACTTTTGACCAGAGTCATATGGGCCCTGTTCTAAAGTAGTGCACTAAATATGTAAAAGGGTGGCATTTGGGACACAGTCAGTGTCGCCATGGTTCCGATTGCTGTGTCAACAGTCATGGTGTTACCATGGTGTTACCATGGTGTTATCAGTCACCGTGTCACGCCCCCACTCAAGTCCCAATTACGCCCTGACGGTGTAGCGATTTGAGGGACAGGTTGAGGGACAGGTTGAGGGACGGTGTGTCAGTGTCTGTCAGAGTTGGACTGATCCCATGGAGTGTTAGATTACAGAGCTCCTGCCTGAATCCCAAATACTTGCTTGCATCCCAAATGGCAACCTATTCCCTATATAGTGCATGAAATAGGTAATAAGCCCTGGTCAAAATGATTGCACTATAAAGGGAATAGGATGTAATTTGGGACTCAGTCAGAGAGCACATTGTAACAGCCATGGCTCTTTCACGCATCTCCAAGTCATGTTGCAGTGGGTGGCCGGATCTCTCACAAACCTTTTCCTTTTACTACTGGAATCAATCTTTTCCCATTAGAGAAAGGTACACAGCCTATGTGGGAGGCGCTTGTTGCTTTTTATTGAATGGCTGTGTGAATGTTCTCCCTGCCCCTCCACAATATCTCTCTTTGTTGAACTTCCTTTCTCATCTGAGTTCTATGGCTGTACACCTGTCACCTATTGACTGTCTTCAATGAGCAACTACACACACACACACAAGCACATACACGTACACCTCTCCTCCCACCATCACCATCTTGTCCCCTTCTCTCTGCCCCTGACATAATGACTCGTTGGCGCTCTTTTAATTTGCCAGAGAGGGAGATCTTATGAAGAGCATGTAATTCCCCCTGGAGTTCTCTGGCATCTCCTTGATTAAAGTGGAGTTGAGGGGTGGGAGGAGGGAGGGAGGGAGGAGGATGGCAGGAGGAATGAGGAAGAAAGAGGGGGCTGCTGGAAATATCACGAGGGGGAAAGTAAAGGTGTGTTCTCTTTGTTTTAAATCTCTCCCTACCTCCCTGCCCACCACTCTCTCGTCGTCTGCTCCCGAGCCACAGAACACCAGATTTGTCATTAATTAAACCACTGCTAGCCTGGGGCCAGAGCTGGCCAGGGTGGCACTGCTTTAAAACCTTTACTTAATATCCATCCCGGATCCGGGATCCTCCTCATCAAAAAAGCTGACTAGCATAGCCTAGCCTAACGGGACAGGGATATCATATAATATAATTTTCATGAAATCACAAGTCCAATACAGCAAATGAAAGATAAACATCTTGTGAATCCAGCCATCATTTCTGATTTTTAAAATGTTTTACAGCGAAAACACAATATGTATTTCTATTAGCTAACCACAATAGCCAAACACACAACCGCATATTTTCAACATGTTTCCACCGCATAGGTAGCTTTCACAAAACTGACAAAATAGAGATGTAATTAGTCACTAACCAAGAAACAACTTCATCAGATGACAGTCTTATAACATGTTATACAATACATTTATGTTTTGTTCGAAAAATGTGCATATTTGAGGTATAAATCATAGTTTTACATTGCAGCTACCATCACAAATAGCACCGAAGCAGCCAGAATAATTACAGAGAGCAACGTGAAATATATAAATACTCATCATAAAACATTTATGAAAAATACATGGTGTACAGCAAATGAAAGATAAACATCTTGTGAATCCAGCCAATATTTCCGATTTTTTAAGTGTTTTACAGCGAAAACACAATGTAGAATTATATTAGCTTACCACAATAGCCAAACACACAAACACATTTATTCACCGCAAAGGTAGCCTTCGCAAAAAACAGCAAAAGATATAAAATTAATCACTAACCTTTGGACAACTTCATCAGATGACAGTCTTATAACATAATGTTATACAATACACTTATGTTTTGTTCGAAAATGTGCATATTTAGCGCTGCAATCATGGTTATACATTGTGAATATGTAGCAACATTTTCCCAGAATGTCCGGAGATATTTTGGACACTCACCTAATCTGACCAAAGAACTCATCATAAACTTTACATAAAAATACTTGTGGTATGGCAAATGAAAGATACACTGGTTCTTAATGCAACCGCTGTGTTAGATTTTTAAAAATAACTTTACCATAACATACAGCTTGCGTTATTGTGAGACAGCACTCACCAACACGGCGGAGAATAGGAGTCAATATTTTACACAGAAATACGAAATAACATCATACATTTTTTCTTACTTTTGCTGAGCTTCCATCAGAATGTTGTACAAGGAGTCCTTGGTCCAGAATAAATCGTTGTTTGGTTTTAGAATGTCCATTTCTTCTGTCGAATTCGCGCCACAATACTAGCCAAGGTTATTAACATTCCCATCCTCTCTTGGCGCAAAGAACGGAAAACTCCAAAAGTCCCAATAAACGTTGAATAAACTGATAAAACTCGGTTGAAAAAACCTACTGTATGATGTTATTATCAAATGTATCAAATAAAATCAGAGCTGGAGATATTCGCTGTGTATACCGACCGCTTTTCAGAAGACAATGTGGATCTCCTTCGCGCGCCTTGGAAAACTGACAAAATGGCTGACCTGTCACTCCAAAAGCTCTTGTTCGACCTCAGATCAAGCTAGACACCCCATTCCACCTTCCACTGCCTGTTGACATCTAGTGGAAGGCGTATGAAGTGCATGCATATCGATAAATATAAGGCAATTGAATACGCAGGCCATGAAACAGAGCCTCGTTTTCAGATTTTTCACTTCCTGTTTGGAAGTTTGCTGCAAAATGAGTTCTGTTTTACTCACAGATATAATTCAAACAGTTTTAGAAACTTGAGTGTTTTCTATCCAATAGTAATAATAATATGCATATTGTATGATCTAGAATAGAGTACGAGGCCGTTTAAATTGGGCACGATTTTTTCCAAAGTGAAAACAGCGCCCCCATATTGACAATAAGTTTTTAAAGCTAACAGAGGGGCTTTATGCTCTTCAAGTAGGTGGTTCACTGTTAGATAAGTGGGTATAAGGGATATGCCCCCAAACTACTGCCATGGGAAATGTAGTCAAACAGAATTGTGGTCAACATATCCCCAATTGCTGTTGTTTATATCTCAGTTATGTGTGCAACCGATGTACTATTGAAGTAAATCATATATATATATTTTGCTTCTGTGATTTGCATTCATGCAGGAATGGTGCAGGTATATACAGTGCATTCGGAAAGTATTCAGACCCCTTGACTTTTTGTTACGTTACAGCCTCATTCTAAAATGGGTTAAATCGTTTTTTCCCCTCATCAATCTACACACAATACCCCATAATGACAAAGCAAAAATAGATTTGTAGAAATCTTTGTAAATGTGTAAAAAAAAAAAAAAAAACATTTACTTGAGGATTCAGACACTTTTTGCAGCCTTTTTGCAGCAATTACAGCCTTGAGTCTTCTTCGCTATGACTCAACAAGCTTGGCATATCTGTATTTGGGGAGTTTCTCCCATTCTTCTCTGCAGATCCTCTCAAGCTCTGTCAGGTAGGATGGGGAGCGTTGCTGCACAGTTATTTTCAGATCTCTCCAGAGATGTTTGATCGGGTTCAAGTCTGGGCTCTGACTGGGCCACTCAAGGACATTCAGAGACTTGTCCCAAAGCCACTCCTGCGTTATCTTGGTTGTGTGCTTAGTGTCGGTGTCCTGTTGGAAGGTGAATCTTCACCCCAGTCTGAGGTCCTGAACGCTCTGGAGCAGGTTTTCATCAAGGATCTCTCTGTACTTTGCTCTGTTCATCTTTCCCTCGATCCTGACTAGTCTCCCAGTCCCTGATGCTGAAAACCATCCCCGTAGCATGATGCTGCCACCACTAGGGCTGTTGCGGTGACCATATTACCGTCACACCAGCAGTCACGAAGTCATGAAGGCAGTCAAATTCCATGTGACCTTTTCCATGTCACCAACACGGTAATTAGGCTTCTCCAAGCTCTGATGCTGCTGATTGTCAATAGTAGTCTACCAAACTTGCTAACTGCCTGGTACTCAGCACTCTATTGTCTCTCTAATCACTCTGACATCAATGCAAATGTATTCAAAAATCTAATCAAACACTTCATGAGAACCCATGAGCTCATGTTGCGCTACATTTGTAAAGGTTATGAAATTGCGCAAGTGATGACCTCTCCTAAAAAGAGCATGATCCCATCAGCTTTCTATAGGCTAGGCCTACTATATTTATTCACAACTTCCCTAATATTAAGCACATTGCTTCTCTTTACTCCAGGAGTATAGCCTACCTGGCTGGCATGAAAATGAACCACGGGAAAATCGTCCTCCATTCGTATTTAAGTGCATACATTTTTTCCTGCTGTTCCTGTTTCAAGACAGGTGTATGATAATGGTCTATTCTAAATCAAAACAAATTTCACACATATTATTTAGTGTATGTAAAGACAAAATGAAATGGGTGACAATATTACCCTATCACTCGTGAATTATTACCAGCATAAGAAACTGCCTTCTGCAACTTTTTTTAATCATTGTTGCACACCTCATGTAGCCTAGCCCATAGGCCTGTATGTTTTGATAAGATTTGTATCACAACTAAAGTGGCCAAATAACTTCTTAAAATGAAGCACGTTAATCCGCTTTACAAGGTGTTTAGAGCCTAACTGGCATATATAAGCCGCACGTTTGGGGAAGATAATTTTCCACCTTTATAATAAAGCATTACATGCATAATCACATTTGCAGTCCCTTTTGATAATGTTGTTTTCCCTAAAAACAGGTACTCCAAGGCTTGGTTTTTGCTCTGACATGCACTTGCAACTGTGGGTGTGTGCCTTTCCAAATCATGTCCAATCAATTGAATTTACCACAGGTGGACTCCAATCAAGTTGTAGAAATAGCTCAAGGATGATCAATGGAAACAGGATGTACCTGAGCTAAATTTTGAGTCTCATAGCAAAGCGTCTGAATACTTATGTAAATAAGGTATTCCTGTTTTTTTATTTTAATACAATTTTAATTTAATCCATATTAGAATAAGGCTGTAACATAACAAAATGTGGAAAAGGGGAAGGGGTCTTGTTACGCACGCCTCTATGAAGAGGGAACGCAACACCCTGCTACAACTCAACTCTCCGTGAAGTGAAAGAGGTATGGACTGTAGGTGCGAGTAAGGATGACAAAAGACAGAGAATAGAAGCACAAGCATTTCGCTACACTCGCATTAACATCTGCTAACCATGTGTATGTGAAAAATAAAATTTGATTATATTTTTTGTACCTTTTACAAGGAATTTATTCCGTCACACGGTAAATTTGGGGAAAAGGGGCTGGACGGAACCAAAGCAAAGAATGTAAATATCAAAGCCCCCTCTCCTACCTTACCTGCCTACCCACTACTTACCTAACTTAGCACCACCTGGTGCGCTAACCAAAATACAGGGGGTGGTCCGCCCAGGTCTTTCCTAGTGTGCCTAGACAGTGAATATACTACGGGTATATGTATGCCCGCAGGCCTCTTGCCTAAGCACTCCCTAGGTGCCTTCCCCTTCCCCCCTGGGAACAAATGAAACAGAATAACAAACAATTTCAATAATCAAAACACTGCGTCCTATTGACACAACAGACATAACCAATCAGCTCTCTCACTCAACCAATACAGGACACACTAATCATCTCCCTTTGAGAACAACCAACACAGTATATCACCCTCAGCCATCAGCCTCCTCTCTCAGCAATCATCTCCCTCTGAGAACAACCAACACAGTATATCACCCTCAGCCATCAGCCTCCTCTCTCAGTAAACATCTCCCTCTGAGAACAACCAACACAGTATATCACCCTCAGCCATCAGCCTCCTCTCTCAGCAATCCTCTCTCAGCAATCCTCTCTCAGCAATCCTCTCTCAGCACTCATCTCTCTTCTGAACAGAACACTGGCTTTTATATAGCTTCAGAAGGAGTCTAATCGGATACAGCTGTAACTTGACGAGGGGGCGGGGTCAGCTCCGATCATCAATGGGGCTGACCAATCAGCTGCTTGGGGAGAATTCAGGAAGCCATGTCCTGAAACACACACACTCAAATACAAACTACAACACAGAAACTGGGGAACGTAACAGGTCTGAATACTTTCCGAATGCACTGTACCTACTGCAGAATGGTAAGAGGATAATCTTGTTCAGCAGTAAAACTTTCCAGTCATACACACCCCCGTCTTCTTATGTCCCCAATATCCCCCCCCCCCCCCCCCCCCCCCCAGCCACAGATTCTCTAGGAAAATCCTAAGTGGTAACCGATACCATCTGGTATCTGGGATCGTCTGATCGACCTGTCCTGAGTGGCAAATTATACCCATCTGGGATCGTCTGAGCGACCTGTCCTGAGTGGCAAATTATACCCATCTGGGATCGTCTGAGCGACCTCTCCTGAGTGGCAAATTATACCCATCTGGGATCGTCTGAGCGACCTGTCCTGAGTGGCAAATTATACCCATCTGGGATCGTCTGAGCAACCTGTCCTGAGTGGCAAATTATACCCATCTGGGATCGTCTGAGCAACCTGTCCTGAGTGGCAAATTATACCCATCTGGGATCGTCTGAGCGACCTGTCAGCCCTTATAGGCACTCAGTAGAGAGGTCCCATCTGCCTGCAGTAACCCAGAGAGCAGCAGACATAGAAATATAATTACTAGAATGTACATTCTTATTCAAGTCAATGTTCTGTGATTCTGTAATTCTATATTTATTTGGCAGCACACCAACTCAGAGGTCATTATCAGGGGAATTCTCTCTCTGTCTGTCTGGACGGAGCATGGCTGGCTGGCTCTTGGCTCATTTCCCAACATGTAAACAGCACCACGAGAGCTGCTGCTTAAAGATAGGTCCATGTGGTGGCAGGTGCTTTTCTATGCCAGACACGCACAAACCAAACTCATCTTAACTTAAACCTGACATGTGTCTTTCAGACATTACAGTATGACTCACAGCCAGCCCACCCTCTCCCGTCTCTTTCATTCTCTCTGGCCACCCATCACCAGTGCACTTTTTCTTTCAGGGCACTCCATCAACTGAGGGGAGACGTTGCTGACTGTGTTGACTTGTAGACCTGAATGTTCATGTGTCTGACTGAAGTGAGGCCGAGAAGGTATCAGAATAGGTCATTAAGGAGCAGTAGCCATCAGGGAGGAAAGGGATACACACTGGGATACACACTGGTATCACCATGTCTGCCCCCAGAGCCTATCAAAGAGCTCTTAGCATCCTGTACATGATCTGGGCCTCATACATCTTCCTTATACACCTGTACAAAGACCTACGTACTTACTACGTTCCTCAATGCCTAGCTATGTGAATGCAGACAGAGGTCTCTTCAATCTGTCAATATCTGTATTGTCCCAGAATGTGTAGAATACTGGGCCTCATACTTGTAGCTTACCTGTAGAAATACCCACTCCCTGTACCTGTAGAAATACCCACTCCCTGTACCTGTAGAAATACCCACTCCCTGTACCTGTGCCCTCTCCCCCTCCTCCTCCCTACCTGTGCCCTCTCCCCCCTCCTCCTCCTCCCTACCTGTGCCCTCTCCCCCCTCCTCCTCCCTACCTGTGCCCTCTCCCCCTCCTCCTCCCTACCTGTGCCCTCTCCCCCTCCTCCTCCCTACCTGTGCCCTCTCCCCCTCCTCCTCCCTACCTGTGCCCTCTCCCCCTTCTCCTCCCTACCTGTGCCCTCTCCCCCTCCTCCTCCCTACCTGTGCCCTCTCCCCCTCCTCCTCCCTACCTGTGCCCTCTCCCCCTCCTCCTCCCTACCTGTGCCCTCTCCCCCTCCTCCTCCCTACCTGTGCCCTCTCCCCCTCCTCCTCCCTACCTGTGCCCTCTCCCCCTCCTCCTCCCTACCTGTGCCCTGTCCCCCCTCCTCCTCCCTACCTGTGCCGTCTCCCCCTCCTCCTCCCTACCTGTGTCCTCTCCCCCCCTCCTCCTCCCTACCTGTGTCCTCTCCCCCCTCCTTCTCCCTACCTGTGCCCTCTCCCCCCTCCTCCTCCCTACCTGTGCCCTCTCCCCCTCCTCCTTTCTACCTGTCTTCATCTGGGCTGATCGTGTTTCTGTGTGCTCTGTACTAAGCAGGCTGGTGCATTACATGAGGAATGTGTGGCTGTAGCTGGTGCCAAACACCTTGTCATAGCATTACTGTAGAGAACAATAGTCTCAGTGTGGAGAGGCTCTGCTCCTCTCTCTCGCAACATGCCCTGGGCATCACGGCTCAACCACCAGCCGTTACACTTAGGTCAGACTTTGGCTGGTGCAGTGGGTTTGGTCAGAAAACATAGTACCCAATTTAGGGAATAGGGTGCCATTTCAGACGCTGCCTCTCTCTCTCAGATAGTTTTTAACCAACCAGCCCTCACCTGACTCAACATGGCTGTGGGTCAGGGTGCAGTGACAAGGGTGGCATTTGCTGGCAGTTTGGGAAGTGTCGCTGACGTATCTCGTTTGGGATGACAAAGTAGTATCTGCATGACAAAGCCATCATTGTAGCTAAGTTATGTGTAGTCACAGACAGGAGAGTTCTAAGTTACTGTCCATCATGGTTCTACATTATACTGTTATACTGTTCAAATACTACAGTTAAGCCGTTCCATTATATATTGTTTACCATTTGGCATATTTGTTTTCCTGCGAAGCAGACAGTCAGTTTTCCCTTAAGACGATGACAGTAAAGAAACCTATGGGATTACATGCTGAGGCATGTGAAATCCTTCTCTCTCTCCCAGGTATGGAGTGGGAGCAGAGACAGAGATGGCAAGACAACAGGAATGGGAATTGACAGTTAAGTCATTTACAATGGCATGCTAAGAAGTTTTGGTTACCCTCCCCTATTGATAAAGAGATGAGGGAGGGCAAGTTGACAGCAGTTTGACTCCGTCCCAAATGGCCCCCTATTCCCTATATAGTGTACTACTTTTAACCAGACCCCTATGGGCCTAGGTCAAAAATAGTCCACTAAATAGGGAATAGGGTGCCATTTGGGACAAAGCAGGTTGAGTGACAGGGGCAGACAGACAGGACATGTATGTACACCATCACTCTTGTGTGTAAATAGCTTCTGACTGACAGACTATCAGCTGCTTCACAATGGCAGCTCTCTTTCTATAGAGAGATT